>NW_025764985.1:0-112500 GCF_003918875.1 Haliotis rubra | reverse complement strand
AAACAAACAACAACAAAAACTCGTCATTACTTGGACACGTATCAAATGAAAATCTTAACATATTTTTCACCTACAAACATTCAAAACCAAATTAATTCGGCTTTTTAACTTTGATTCTATGAGCCAAGATGTAATAGAGTTCTAATACGGAAACGAGCTTATGGGATAATAGAATGAAATCTCCAATGCAGTCAGAAAACAATATGTTCTGATTCCTCTTAATGATGGTTGATTCCACAAGAATGAGACAAGAAAGTTTACCCAATCTGAGACTGGCCAGTTGATAGTAACTCACAATAAGCAGAGGATTGATTCAGATCGAACAAATACTTACACTGAAATACTTGCGTTCATTTCCAGTTTTAAAGTCAGGTTTGAATACCAGACACATTATTAGGGTTTCATGAGAATAGAAGCCTATTGGCTCACGAGTGTACGTTATAAGGCTGCCTCCGGTGTCGGGCTAGTGTGGGTGGAACGTCACAGACACAAGGAATAAAGTCGGGATGACCCGGCAAGATGGCTTGAAAAAGAATGAACTGGAAATACCGGAAGTGATTTGCAGTATAATTTGAAATTCATCCATCGTCAACCACTTTTTGAATGGCATGAAACGTTTCCAGATATTATTATAACACATCACTGAATGTCAAGATAGACGGTGTTGTGACTTCATCTGTTTCTGTTTTGTTTCAGCTGCTCTGGAAACTGTACACAATTACTTTACGACTCAATCTGTTGTCATATTTTAGTATTGTATAACATGTTCACAAATTCATTTCCTGGTTTAAAGTCAAGTGTGTAACATGATGCATGGTGATGGGGTTTCATGACAATGGAATTCTTCATCCGGTGTAGCCAGCGAAAACTTCAACAGAGAGTAAGTCTGTTACTCCCATCAGCATGTGGGTGTACAATATGCGACACAAGGCATAAAACTAGGATGACTCTCAACCCTGTCTCTTATAAGGCTTTTTGAAATGTTGCTTTTTTCTGAATTGAATTTTTTTAAAGATGAATAACAACACAACACTGAATGTCACGGAAACGGTTGGTACGACCCAGTCGACTATTTCCCATTTCAGGTGCTAGGTAAACTGTCAACCATATCAATGGTTAAAGCGTTGGCACGTCACGCCGAAGACCCGGGTTTGAATCCCCATGGGTACAATGTGTGAAGCCCATTTCTGGTGTCCCCCGCAGTGATGTTGCTGGAATATTGCTAAAAGCGGCGTAAAACCAAACTCAGTCAGTCAGTCAATCATATCATTAGAATTCAGTCAACACTGTCCCATATCAGATGCTGCATAAACTGTAAACAATATATTTACAACTCAGTCACCTCTGTTTTGTTTACAGAGGTTGTGTAAACTGTAAACAATGGCTTTACAACTCAACCAGTCCTATTTTATTACAGGGGGTGGATGCACTGTACACAATAGCTTTATATTATACAGATGGTTGGATGGATGGATGGATGGATGGTTGGATGGATGGACAGAAAACTGTATTTATGAGTTTTACGTCCCCTTTGTTTTCAGAGTCTTATCAGCTCCATCTATCTGAGTCTAGGTTGTAACATCGCCAGCATCCTCTTCCTCGTCCCTGCCTTCAGCATCTTCCTCATGTACAGGTAAGTGGACACGCCTACATTGACGGCAGTGAAGACGGGGAATACAGTGTCTTCTAGGCTGGACACAACTAGTCCCAAAACCTGTTTTTCCAGTCGATGTATGTTGGAACGTAAAAATACACATAATTGTATTTTATGATAACTTCACGTCCTTATTCAAATTCGGCAAACGCTTCTTTGGACAATTGGACTGAAATCGGTACAGCCCAGATTAAATGGGTTTCCATGCCACTGTACTAGATTAGGAAGGCGTACCCCATTCTTGAGATTAGTTTCCTAAAACAATTAGATATAAGTGGCAATGAGTTTATGTGAAGAATGAGTGAGGGCGTGAATTGGGTTACACGCCATTTTCAGCAGTCTTTCAGTTATATCGCGACATTTTAGTTTAAGCCACTGTGTCACGGTGTTTTTTGAGAAAATACGGAATATAGGAACAATAATCAGAAAACAGACAGTGACATTTTATAGAAAATTTAGCTGAGAAATATTTCTTAATGTTTTTTGCTCCAAGTGGAAAAGAAGAACTTATGAATAACTATTTTCGATGGAGACGTTGCCGACGGGCTGTCGCAAATGTCGATATGAGCTTCATTGATATTCTCCCTGATATTGCAAAGTGTGAGATTAAGTGTTAGTTAAATCCCAGCTGAGAATTTAACCTAGCACAATATATGAAGACCATTTTCGACTCCATCGTGACATTACTGCAGATGCTGAAAAAACCTCTCCATCTTGCTGTACATAGTTACTTCCCTTAGCCGTGTCATATCGAGTTCGTATTCAAGATCCGTCCTGAACATGATCCATCCTCTCTTAGCATTGCACTCAGTCCGTCATACAGACCCTGAAACAAATATATCCAAGAAAGCCCATGCAAGTCTAGAATATGTGGCAAGTCAAGATTGAAAAAAGTCTCTAGGCTCCTTTTTATAACATTTTATTATTCTAATTTAGGAAAAAAATTTTTTCTGTAAATATGTTCATTTCAAAGACTATATTTTAGTCTACATTGCATTTATCCTAGTTGGTTTCACCACCACAATTATTCTATTCTATTGCTATGTGCGTCACTCGTCTGCGGTATTTCACCCCACAACTGAGCGCCGCAAGGTAAGCTGATCCTGCTTCAGATTTTGCACTATAGTTCTGCTTTGTCCTTCAGGTCTCTACGACGCCAGCACAGAATACGTCTTCATATGAACTTCTTCATGTCTTTCGTCACCAGTGATGTCGTGACGATATTGTGGGATATGCTCGTCACATACGATCGCCTCACCAACGAACACATTCCCCAAACACTCCTCTATCGGAACGGGGTAAGCAAAGTATTCCTTTAGAAGTTGTTATGTGGCTGTAGAGATTGACGTTTATAATTATCTGTAGTGCTTGTCAGTGGCAGACACATATTGAAGCGCCGGTAAAATGTCAAGACAAGAGATTTTAACGGCAGACATCATCAGCGAGTAATTTAGAGTTATCCGCCTTTGCGTAAACTTATTCATGACAGCGCGTCAGAAATTGCACTCACTCGGGGTAAGTAAAGTGTACCTTTTGAATAATTTAGAAATTCCATGGTTTTGCACGGTTTGTTTTAGTTGTCAGGCTTGATAAATCACGCTCTGCAATGAAACACTTAGTTTAGACGGTTTGGGTTGTTAAAAATATATATATCCTTGTTGTACCAATATACATGAATAACATGAGCTGTGACGTCGATGGCTGCTGATAGACTGACCATTCAGGTGCATCAGTTCTGTTCCTCCTTCAGTCACTAGTTTCCACTGTTTTTCTCAGTCATTCGGCACGTATCACAAACTAGGGTGTGGAACGAAAACCCAGATTATTTCCACCCAGTATTTTATAAGGAAAATATCTTTCAAAAATGCCCCAACTATAAACTACCAAAAAGGATGGTCTTATGTGTGTTATTGAGCAGGTTATTGGCCAACAAGATAAATATTCACCCCTGCAATTGTATAAGAGTAGGAGTACAGTTGGTGACTTCATTCTTGGTGTCAAAGAAGAACCACCTTGCACCTACATAATGTAAATATAATACAACCTCCAACAATGTTTGTAAAGGCATGTTTTCAAGTTGTTATGTGACTGTAGAGATGGGCGTGTTTAATTATTTGTAGTGCGTGTCAGTGGCAGATACAAATTGAAGCGCCGGTAAAATGTCCAGAAAAGATATTTTAACGGCAGACATCATCTCTGAGTAAGCCTTTGCGTAAACTTAATCATGACAGGTTTGTTCGTTTTACCAGCGCTTCAGCAATTGCACTCACTGTTATTAAACTTCACACTACCACATAATGTTACTGTGATTTGTTTGTCAGAGTGGCTGTAAGGTCCTCTCCTTCTGTCGAATCTACTTCAAAAGCACGAACTACGTGTGGATGTTCTGTGAAGGTTTCTATCTCCACCGGCTGATCAGCAACGCCTTCACACCGCCCAAGAATCTCATGCCTCTTTATGTCACAGGATGGGGTAAGGCTTACTGAACCTGTTGTGCGAACTCTTCCCTAATAGTCACTGTAACCTGCCTGTAGTAAGACCACACTGACCCAATACAAGCTCCCACATCATCATATTTGTGGAAAATCGAACGGGTAGTTTTTTATATTTGTTTTGGACCCTACATTGACAAGAATCACGGAAACCTCCTCTTAGGGCAGCATTTCATTTTTTGTGTTTCTCATCGCCCGTCTTTATTTTTTCATTCCGCCGACTCGAACCTAAAACGTACCGCCTCGTGTTTTTCTTTTAATCAGACGCTGCCACAAGTAAAAAGAACACGCGAAATTGTAATAAGAATTACAATAAATGATAATCTAGAACATTATTCAGATCATTTTCTGTTGTTGTTGTTTTTTCCTCTTTTCCCGACCGACAGACCCGTGTTCAGAATTTGGTGGCTACGTGAAACACACAAACAATTATGCCCTTATCTCTTCTTCGTATATGTGTGGAGAGAAATGGGGTCTTTGATATCATTGAAGGTTATTGTGGTTGTATGGCGACGTGCATGTGAGTGTGCTGTAACGGCTATCTGCAATAGTACGGTAATATATAGCTTCGAGAAGAGTTGTACGTTTCCTACGCTACCATCAGGAAGGGATGAAACAAAGTCTTCCAGAAAAGGTGTCCGTATCCTACTTCATATTTCTGTAATAATGAACATAAAACACAAGTGACAAATAATACTCAACACAACGCAGTTTATTTCAATAAGGCAATTGATAGATAATATGTGTACTTTAACTTTATCATTGTCAAATAATCGTTTAAAAATGGTTGTATAGTCATTAAAATGAATAACAATGAAGATACTATATTTCATGAAATGCGATAAAAACATACGTTGTGGTATCTTCTCTACCTGAGCTAGGCTGTTCACTGACAAAAAACTGTCCAGATTGTAATCTTGCCGAGCTTGGCAGTAAGTTTTTCATTGCTTGATCTCAATGCAGCCAGTTACGAGTTATGTCCCTTTTATGACCACCAAAGATTCCATCTCTAATATAACGCGTATTTGCTTCAAACAAAATGGCGGTGCTCAGTCAAGAAGATCTGATCGACAATCAACTTTCTTTTGTAATAAAAGTGGTCTTGCCTCATCAAATCACTTGAGCGTTTTCGTCAAGAACATTTAAAAAATATTTGCCGAAACTCTGTTGGTGGAACGCAGACTTTGTTCGCAAGTCCAGAAATCTCACGACAGTGGTCATTATGTCTCCGAAGGGGATGTCGATTTCTTCACACGGACTTTCATCTGACTAAACAAAGACTCCTTTAGCCAGCGCGAATATATACTCAACGTAAGTTGACTTTATCACCATAAAATCTACTTCAAGGACACTTTTGACACGTTGATTTACCAGATGTCAAAATTATAATCCACATTCCTACAATATATGACAACACTACGCATTTTCTGAAACTTTCATAGTGAGTGAGTTGGGTTTTACGCCGCTTTTAGCAATATTCCAGCAATATCACGGCGGGGAAACCAGAAATGGCTTCACACATTGTACAAATGTGGGGAATCGAACCCGGGTCCTTGGCGTGACGAGCGAACGTTTTAACCACTAGGCTACCCCCACGCCCCTTAAACTTTCATAACGCTTGGCAGCAAAAACATGTTTTTCATTATGTTTTGCAACGTTGACTACACAATTACGCTTCGACCTATATGGATAATACGGAGCATCACTTCATGTGTTGTTCATATGGTTCCCTGTCCTTGCTTATCAAATATGTCTGCAATAAACCCAGGTGAAGCCCTACCGAGGCAAGCGGTGATGAAGACCTGGCAGTGAATGTGTGTCTCACCGGAAGTAGTTTAATATCTCGCGAGCGCAGCGCGCGTGTGTCCGACTGGCCTCCGTCTTGAAGGTCGGTCATTATACCACTAACCTTTGTGTGTTCAAGGGGCGCTTAAAATATACGAGTGGCGGAAAGAGTCGACGTTTATGCTTGTAAATATTTTCCGCTCGTGTACACAGTTTGGGTCGAGATGATTACACGGAAGGGCTACACGTTGGGGACAGCAGAGCCTTGCTTTCAGAATTAATGAATACTGAGCATACCCTGTAATTTCATGAGGTTTACCTAATATAGTACGCTCTACTTGCACAGCACAGTGATGCAGCATCGTTTTGTTAACGGTCATAAACTAAGTAATACTTTCTACAGTACGGTTTTCGTGTACTAGTTCTTTAAGTCAGTAGACTGGATTATATGTGGTAGTTTTAAGATTTTGTTTTACAAATTTGTACGATTTTCAATATTTTTATTATCCTTTTTACCATGTGTTAATTACCTATATCGATATATATAAAACAGGCACTGGCAACCTGTTTAGTTGTCGACAATGAATGTTTGAAACATATCGGTAAATAAAATGCATTTCACCTTGGTACAGGTCCGGATAATAAAAAGAACAACATTTTTTTTTAATGAACTATATGCTTTTTACGGCAAACTATAATTTTCCAACTATCTGAAGCATAATATATTCTTTTTAAACCTTCTCATGGACTATGCATTTTTTCTGATAACACCAATCAAATAACAGGAAAGCGTCGGCCCCTGGACTAACCTAGGGAAAAAATGCATCTCATTTGCTCTTTCGAAGAAAAAAATACTTAGTAAAGATTTTTGTCAATCTGTCAACTCTAGGAACTTGTCATAGAATATTTTTTGCTACATCAGCATAAAATGCTTTTGTTTGTTTAAAAAACAACTTAAAGTAAATAAGCAAAAAGCAAAGTTTGATTAATAGCAAATACGTTTACGAGAAAAAGTATACAACGGTATTTCGATAAAAAATACAGTTTTACAGAAATTTTGACAGATGGATTTAATCGTATTCTGTCAGGTGTTCGCGTCAATGCCAAATTGATTGTAAGTAATATACTATGCACCTAATCTTCTTTCCTGCGTGTGAAATAGTCAGGTGTTTCGCGGCGCCCTTGAAACCATAAGGGGCGGTGGGGTAGCCTAGTGGTTAAAGCGTCCGCTCGTCATGCCGAAGACCCGGGTTCGATTCCCCACATGGGCACAATGAGTGAAGCCCATTTCTGGTGTCCCCCGCCGTGATATTACTGTAATATTGCTAAAAGCGGCGTAAAACCCAACTCACTCACTCACTCACTCGAACCCATACAAGAGTTCACATGTTAATCGGTCGGAATCATGTCTACCACGTCAGAGTGAGTGAGGACGTTTTACTCCTATTTTAGCAATATTCCAGCAATATCACGGCGGGGGGACGCCAGAAATGGACTTCACACATTGTACCTATGTTATGAATCGAACCCGAGTATTCGGTGTGACGAGCGAACGCTTTAACCACTGTGCTACAACACCGCCCCATTTTAAACAGCCATGAACGCAACGTTATTCCACTTTCACCTGTCCTCAACTTATACACACCTTCAGTGCATTGCCTTCAAACCTATGTGAAATGACCGAACCAAACCTATCAACTGCATTGACCAATGGACAGTTTCATCCTTAGTTCTGCCACACATTTACCATTCAGTCGGTGCCTATCAATGTAAGCAACTGTGTTTTGTGTATTTCCAGGAGTGCCACTGGTTTATTCTGTGATATACGCTGCCATCCGCCTTGTACACTATAACGAAAGGTAAGCTTACTTCTTTACGATATAAGACCCGTGAAAACCCAGGCTAGAATTGGTCTTCAGTAGCCCATGCTTGTCCTTTTATCCCAATTGCGTAGATTAATGTTCGTGCTGTTGATCACAGGATTGTGTGATCCAGACTCGATTATTTATAGACCGCCGCCATATAGCTGGAATATTGCTGAACTGAACTCACTCACTGGAATCAGCTGCGTTGTGCCACTTGGAATATCGTGTCAAGAGAATGAGCGATATTTTTTACCGAAGGGCGATAACTCTATTTTTGAGAAGATGCAAATTTCCGGTCCAGTTTTGCGACAACTTACGACACGTACCGAGCCCAGCTCAACAAACCAACAGCCCTTGTTTTACCCCTTTAATGCCGAGCGCATAACGTCTTTTTGTCAAAGGATGAAACCGCCAAACTCCGCTCTGGCCAGTCGCAGTGTAACAGCTAAAAGTGAACGTAGAATACTGTTAGTCAGGCAGGGTTGTCCTTGAAATAGTAGATAACATATATTGCTGAAATATCGTTAAATCTACTCCGATATACTCATGTTTGTATCGGTGTGGTTGGTGTTTTTTTTTCTTTCCCTAACGAGCAATGTTTTCATTCAAGGAAAGACAGAAATATATGAAAACGTTTTAAAGTTAAACGTAAATGTTGACTGGCGTTAATGCGGCATAGTTCACCTTGAAATCGAATATGGTATACTCCCCAACAAACGTTTAGACTCACTAGTGTAAATATAACCACTTACTTAAGTCAACTCTTCTCAACTAGATTTTGCAAAAACTTTCCATACTGTTTAAAGGTACTGTTTACACATGAACTGATGTATTGTAAAACAAATTCGTAACGTTGAAAAGATTATTGCCATGGGTTAAAAAATTATGAAATTGAGTGAAAATTGGCGAATTTTGAACAAACTTTCACACCACAACACAGCTGTTCACATGCACGATATTTGCACATGCTTTTAGCAATTTAATGCATGATCCTCGTGCAATTCATATGCATAAAGTTTGCAGTTGGTTCCCCGAAGTTAGTGGAGAAATTCATCTTCGATGTAACCACACCTATATGCATAACATATAGTGAGTGCTATAAGTGAGTCTAAAATTGTGATGGGTAGTATAGATATTACTCAAATAGTTTTAAAATCACTTGCTCTGATATGCCTTTGTTTATTTCATGTTTTTCCCTTACAAGGAAGGCAAGACGTTTATGAAAATTTATGAAAACAACGCCTTGTAAAGCATGAGTTCTATGTAAATGACCGATGAATACTGCATGTACCTTTCCTAAGATGGCATAAAGACCTACTCATTTGTTACTCATGTATGTCATATGCTCTTTGTCTTTTTAACAGTTGTTGGGCCAAGAGTATGGGACACACTGAATGGATCATATACGCACCCAATCTTCTTTGTCTCGTGGTGAGTTGCTGAAACAGTTTTGCAACAAATCGGGTCCTAATAAGGGGATAAATGGAAAAGGGTATCTCATTGCTCATTTGTACAGGGTACTACTAATAGCCGTGCACAGTTGCCTCCCTTGGGTAAAGCAGAAACGTGTGAACGTTGGCTCGAATTTGGGCTGGCACTGATTATGTTTCCTGGTGTATCAGCACCATACCTCACCGAAGGGGAAAACATCTATACTATTACAGCCGACACGCCGGTATGTTCCTGAGATATTGTTTGAAATGGTATTAAACCAATTTTACTCTTTCACACGTTTCCCCTTATTGGTCCAGTGCACAGGCCTCTTTCTGGCGTCGCCGCCGTAATATACTCTTAAAAAAAGTTGGGGAACTTCATTTATATTTTTCGATTGAAACAATTGGGAGATATTTCGGAGTCAATCAATGTTGAATAGAATGTTTTGAGGGTTCATCACCACTTGCACTTCCTTATGACCATAGTTGTTCGTACAGTAATCGCTCGTGTAAGATAATTGGTATATGACGTGAAATTTGCCTGTGTACGATTTGCATTTTCAATACAAAATACAAAAACGGCTAGAAACAAGCACTAACAACTGTTTGATGCAAGATGATTGTCAAAATTTATGGTCTACAGTGATTTATCGACATTCATGAAGGCCGTCAAAATCAAGAATGACACCCCATGCACGTGTATGGGGCTACTGCGTTGTGCACGTGCATCCAATGCGTTGTGTTTAGGGGTGGTGATAAAGAGAAATGGTGGTGTTCATAGGATGTCTGTCTTTGAAAAGTTTGTTAACGCTTATACTTCCTATCTAAATTGAAAGTTCAGTTCCCCTACTTTTTTGAAGAGTATAGATGTTGAAGAGTGCTTAAAGCGGCGTAAAACATATTCATGCACTCATCCACACGCCATCACAATGAGACGCTTTCACTATGCCCTTTCGTGAGAGATACTGTTATCTACAACACTACGGATCTCCCCATAATATCTCGGTCTTTGAAAATACCCAAAGCTTTGAAAAGGCTTGTGTTACAATTCATCATTACTTGCTGTTGGAGTCTAAGGAGTCTAAGGGTCTCATATTCTTGTTCATTTCATTTCGAAATAGATTCAATATATGAAATGAAAAACACGTATAGTAGAATGGATTGAATAACATCGACACGTCGCCGACATTCTGACAAATTGGCGAGATTTTCCGTGGCTTACGTTCATTGGGTATCACAGCACACCTCTGCTGGAAATATGCTAGGTTTCTACTTCAATCCAATAACCATGTGCTCTGATAAACAGATATCAATCGGCTAGACATTTAATCAATCTACTCCCCATTACTTAGATGATTATTGTTTACCTGACCATCGGAATCTGGAGCGCTTTGGTTGATATTTGCATCGATGTAATCCAAAATTATATATTGGGTGAGGTGAGGTGAAATTGGGTTTACGTCGTACTTAAGAATATTTCGCTCATATGACGACGTGCATGTGTGTGTATGTGTGGCTGATTGTACTAGCCCACTGAGATACCATGCCGCAGTTAAGCATGAATAACCCTCTCAGAGACATTATACTGACTTCGAGCCGACAAGTCCTTGTTGTACCCGTTAATGCCGAGCGCCAGGCAGGGACCAACAAGTACCATATTATAACGTCTTTTGGTATGACGCGGCAGGGGATGGAACCCGCGACCTTCCGCTCCCCGAGCGGACGCTCTAACCACTACACCACGAAGGCAGAATTATTATATTAGTTATATGGCGACGTTTCACTTCAAGTCAAGATTTGTGCTTCACTGAAAAACCTCGTTCATCTTGTGAACATTACCTATCCTCATTGTTAAATAACACCTTGTATGAATGTCAGTAAAGTGCAGATCTTTCATCTGCCTGGGTCGGAGTTCACAAAATCAGCCACTCGTTTGTCTCGTCGGACATATTTTAGGCTACAGCCTTTTAGCTGGAACAATGCAGTGTTGAGCAGAAAAAAGACATTTCGTAAACTCGAACCTGTATTACTTAAAATATGAACTTATTATTTGTCTTCTGTTTTCAGGTAAATCTTTTCTTTCTATGCAATATATTGCGCATACTATTGACTCAACTTCAGTCTCACCCTAATGAACCAAGTAACTTCAGGTAAGGGTTATGGTATTTTTACCAATATGATCGTTATCATCATCATCATCATCATTGCTATAATATTCCTTGCCAAGTGGACACGTGTGGTCAAGAGGTAAAATATATGGACTGGCAACTCTGTACGTAAAGTTATGTCCATGTCAGGATCCGCATATCGTTGGTTCGAATCCAGGATGTAAACTGCAAGAAGACGAACTTGATACAATCACGAATCTTATTCAAACATTTCGGTGTCACGTTGACATGACCTTATATGATTCTTTATACATAAATGCACATGTGTATATAATTCGATAAATCATCTATTTGTATTCCAGGCGAGCGCTGAAGGCGACGTTTGTGTTGATTCCACTGTTCGGAGGTCAGTTGTTCGTTACACTTTACAGAGTTCCTCCCGGGAATCCAGGGGCTGTGGAGTATGAAAAGTTTACCGTTTTTATTATCAACTCACAGGTGAGCAATCTGCCCACGGATGTAGAACACTTAGGACATTAGCAAGACACGTTTAGTCTTAATGACATTCTAAGCCTCAGAAGTGGCATGATGTAATATACCTTTTCAAAATCTCAGAACGGTGACAGTATAAGAATATAAGAGTACCCAGAGATGTAGAACACCTAGGACATTAGCAAGACAATATTAGTCTTTATGTCAATATTAGCTTTAGAAGTAGCATGATGCAATATCACGTTTGAGTTGTGATAATATAAGAATATGGACACCTAGAGATGTAGAACACTTAGGACATTAGCAAGACACGTTTAGTCTTTATGTCAATCTAAGCCAATCTAAGCCTTAGAAGGTACCATGATGCAATATATCCTTTGTCGTGTGTTTTGTTTTGTGTTTCAGTTTAAGATTGGTGATAGTATAAGAATATAAATATCTCTATGGCGTTGTCCTTTTCCGTCGCATTAGAGTATGTATTGTTTCTCATTAACATGCTTGAGAGAAAGACTGCAAGTGATAACATTAACTTTCAAAATTCAGTGAGTGGGTGAGTAATTTTTACGCCGCTCTTAGCAATATTCTAGCAATATCACGGCGGGGAACACAAGAAATGGTCTTCACACAGTGTACCCATGTTGACAATCGAACCCGGGTCTTCGGCGTGATGAGCATGACATTCAGACAGAGCATTGGATAAAATAGTTTTACCCGAATGACTGCCAAAATTTGTAGCTTATTACATTACATTTGTGACATTGATTGTATGCTAACTTAGGAACCTTTTTAGTATAGTGTCAGTCAAAATGTTTTAAAAATTGCAAGTTTATTGTAAATAATTTTAAAGTTGCTTTCAGTTTGAAAAATGACCTGATTTGCCTGTTGTGTTTTGTACTTATATGACCTGTCGGATCATTCTTCAGGGCTTCTTCGTTGCGCTGATTTTCTGCTTCTGCAACAGCGAGGTGAGATTGACATACAGCCTTGACCTTCGTGTCCATGGCAACTGTGTACACACACCAATGCATGTGGTTTTTTACACGAGTTTTGTTTCGTTTCTTTCATTATCAGAGCCATCATTACATTCTTCAGCATTCGTCAGCATTTCAGCAACAGTAGGAATGTCACATGCATGAGCGTTATAATCATTTGTAATTCTTATAAAAGAAGGAATATATTTGAAAGTATTCGCCGTTTAATACATCCATCACATACTTGTCCTTTTTTGGAATTGAACCGATTTATAAAGCTATGGAAAAGGTCTTGTTAAGGTCTTATAAACTTATTGACACAAGTTTAGTATATACGATCCAGTCCTGTAAATCGCTGTGCCTTCTGTTTCTTGTGGTGTGGTTTTGAGAGGTTTAAGTGTTCGAGACTTTAACAATGCATACGTTAATACTACAAATAAACCATGGGTTAGCGCTTGACTAGAGATGAGTGTTTCGTTGTTAGGGCAAGATGATTGCTATACCGGCTGCCACGACTGTGCTGGTAAATGGTTATGTGATTAATGTAACTATGTTTACGGACAATATGGAACAAGTTTTTATAAAATGCCACTCAAACAAGTTATGTTTACGGATTACATTAAGGGCGATGATTCGACTATCATTCTAAGTTACGTCAAAGGTGTCAGTTGCTGTTATATTCTATTGTATCCTCGGAGACAATTTTTAAAATGTAAATTCGTTAGGTATCAGTCGTCAACGGTAACCTAGTTATGAGTTTACTTTGAAACACGGCCTTGAACGTTGGTAATATTTCAGGTATTAAATACCTTGCGAGACACGCTGAAGAAAGAAGATATTCATATTTTCAACCAAAGTATGTGTACAGCTAACATAACGCATGGGACGTCATGTTGTGTTGTGGCAACTGTGAGCCCTTATAGCATGGGGGATGCATGATATGTCATTATGTCGTTATGTCATTATAAGCATGTGATCATGAATGAGTGTGTCCCGGAGTTGGGTTTGACGCCATTTTGGACGGTTTTCTAGTCATACAACGGTTGGTCTGCTTAATGTGGGAGAATATCCCGAAATGATGCAGGTATCAGCAGCAAGCATATAGTATGATACTAACAAACATAGAACCGATCGGGATTCGAACCCT
Organism: Haliotis rubra; assembly: GCF_003918875.1. Taxonomy (NCBI): domain Eukaryota; kingdom Metazoa; phylum Mollusca; class Gastropoda; order Lepetellida; family Haliotidae; genus Haliotis; species Haliotis rubra. The sequence continues at coordinate 98,553 of NW_025764985.1, read as the reverse complement.
ATGGCGTTCTTAGGAGATCAGCGAAAGGCAGCACCATAGAAAGGCAGCCATCTTTGTCCTGATGTAGGGTTTGAACATGTAAACATGCTTGTGAATCACCAGGTCGCAAGAAAATACAACAAATTCTATTTTTTTAGAAAGCGAATTATTGAATGTGCGTACATAGCTCATGCATTAAATATAATTGATGTATCTCCTTCACATACGACGTGAACCCAGTCTGTTTGATGTCTGCAAATTCACTATAGCGGGGACATCCGGGTGAGAATCGGTCTTCAGTAACCCATGCTTGTCGTTAGAGGCGACTAACAGCATTGGGTGGCCAGGCTCGCTCACTGGGTTAACACATGTCATCGTATTTAAATTGCGCAGATCGATGCTTATGTTGTTGATCACTGGATTGCCTGGGCCAGGGACGGTATTCATAAAGCTTATAAGAATTTTCTTAAGAGTTAAGAATTCTTAAATCCACTAAGAATTCTTAGTTTCCATAACAACGTTCTTAACTTTAAGAAAAAACTTAGACAAGTCATTTTGTTCTTAGTTTTCTTCTTAACTTTAAGAAACCTCATGAGGACACCTAACTAGTTAAGAAAATTCTTAGTTATCCAATATGGCGGCTCATGGAAACGCAAACTTTCACACTAGGAAGAATGTTTTGGATATGTACACTGATAGAGAGTTATTACGACGTTATCGTCTTGACAGAGGAGGGATAGAGTTTGTGACAGGCTTGATATCGGATGAAATCGACGCTGTTACCTTTAGAAACCGGTCCTTATCAGCCCTATACAATGTGCTTGTAACATTGAGGCTTTTGGCTACAGTTTTCCTATCTTTTCGGCTGAAGAGTTCGCTTCAGTTACTAAAATTAGACTTGGGGTTTTCCGAAACGTCATTCGCGTACCGCTAATACTGGTACATACGATCCCATCATGCTTTAGATTTCTTCTTCGAAAATTCTAAGTTGTAAGAACGTTTTTAGCTAAGATTTTTTCTTAGTTTGGGTTTAGAAAGAAACTAAGAATTTTTCTTAAACTTAAGAATTCTTGAGGAAACTTAAGTGAAAAACTAAGAACATTCTGAGAAGCTTTATGAATACCGCCCCAGATGTCTTATATACAGACCGACGCCATAAAGCTGGAATATTGCTGAATGTGGCGTTAAACAAACAAACAAAAAGAAACACTTCATCTGGATTCCATGGTTCGACAAGGATATCTTTCATTTTGCTTTAATGGTCAAGAACATATGGTATAAACATCCTCAAATGCTACCTCCTTTTATTCTGCACGAAAGCAGTATCCTCCATTTAGCGCGGCCTCTCATGACATAAGTGACGTTATTTGGTAATCATTTCGGTTTAGCTGCACAGCACAGCACAGCATGGTCTATATCCACAATGGATATATCCCACGTGGTGTCCGTGTAGTAGAAAGTAGAATAGTCGTTATAACGATGGTTATATAGTCATTGTTTAGTTTTTGTAGTCTGGCACGTCAATAATTAGAGTAGCAATATCTATAATATTTCATATTTACATTCGATATTCTTAATGGCAAATTGGTCTCATGTATGTAATTTGGTCACGTTACAATGATAATCTAACGATTCCTCGAACAATAAATCTCTTAGGGTCTCATATCATCTATTAACCTTTACAAAGTACCAATACAGATTAATCTTTGTAATAATAGCACATGCTTGATTGAAGAAGATGAAGTTATTTCTTTGACTGTTTACAAGATATATGTCGATATTTTCATATCATATGACATCTAATATTATGAAACAAATTCAGACATAGGTACCATTAGCAGGGCTTAAACTAATTCCACACAGATTGATTCTTTCAAAGCATCCTGAATTTAATGCCACAACATTTGTTTCCTCAAGGTTCTGTCCCACTTAAGAAAGAGCTTCACAAGACTGAAGATTATCAGATCTCGACTGGACCTTCCCAGGGGCACTACCATGGCGACTAGCCTCAACTACATCCATCCCCATTGTAAGGACGAGTCCCACGAGACGGATAACGGGACGTACGTCTTTAACGACAGCCCGAGGTCAAGCCCGTCCCCAAAGAGAGACAAGATCCCTATGGAAACGTACGACAGAAACTACTTGTACACATCGGTGTCCCCACAGCTGGGACCCAGATACATGAAGAATTCCAAGGTGTGACATTGGTGCCACACTGTTCTACCAAAATTAATGCTGTAGTGGTTTTCAGCGCTTCATCGTCATCGTGTGCGTGGAGCTTCCTCCTTTTGCGTCAAAACCATATTGGAAATGTCTTTTGAGATTCAAAGGTTTTATTTATCGTTTAATAAGGACAACATGATATAGTCTGAAACTTGGATAGAGGATCTCTGATATTCGTCTCATCATGGTACGTGACTATTTGTTGGAGGTACGACACTATGTTATAGCTTCATTGTTGCTTCAGAGCCATATTGGAAATATCATTTGACTCAAAAGTTTTATTCATCGTTTAATAAGAACAACATGAATTAGTCTGAAACTTGGATATATGATCTTTGATATTCGTCTCATCATGGTACGAGACTATTGTTGGAGGTACACTATGTAGGAGCTTCGTCCTTTGCTTCAGACCAATATTGGAAATATCATTTGAGACTCCAAAGTTTTATTCTTCGTTCAATAAGGACAACATGAATTAGTCTGAAACTTGAATACAGGATCACTGATATTCGTCTCGTCTTTACCGGTGGTGGTGTGTGACTATTTGTAGGAGGTACGACTTTGCGTGGATCTATTTGAGAGTGCCAGGTTTTCAGTCAAATCATGCCGTGTCTAATACACGTTGATGGTGCAAGCCATGCAGGTATGCTGATTACTAGAATGCGAATGCTCACAAATCAAGGATTATAGCCATCGCATCCTGGCGCGGCGAAGGGAAGCAACTCAGATAAATATAAAGAGAATAGCATCACCTTCATTCTGTGCCACTAGTAATAGAAACAGTGTATGTACATTTCTTCGATGTAGCGCACAGCAGTTACCATAACAACGTGAAAGAGTGATAATGTCGTCCACGCGTGGGACCATATTAATTTGTGCTCGAAGTATAACAAAACCCTAGTAGTTTTGTTGTTTTGTGAAAAGGCGAAGCCCTGTAGAATTATAGATGACACCTGAAAGGGTTCTAGAGCCAGGGATCAACAAGTGCTGAATCCTTAGACTCGTCATTTCTGGGAAGAGGAACCATCTTTGAAGCGATCGGATTACAAGGTACACGACTGTTGCGTTAATGAACAACAACAGTTACACTGAGGAGAGGATTATAAACAATAACAAATTGTGGAGATGTGAATGGTCATTGCCAAATGTCGAACATTGCTAGGCGTCGTGAACAACTTTGGGATACCAACCGTAGATATAATGCTCACACGGGCTATCGGTTGTTACAAGAACACTTTCAGAAAAGAGCGAAGCTTTTATCAACGACGACAGTTACAGCTAAAGCAAACACACAAAATATATTCACGATTCGCCGAAAAAGCAAAGAAAACAACTACAAGAACACAAAGTGTATCCCAATGCGTCTAAAGACAAATCAAGAGTTAAACAATGAACGGAGCTTGGGAGCAGCACCAACGTGAACAAAAGAGCGATGATCGCCCAAACAGTTTGAAACTGCATCTTCATATAAGTTGTGAAAGATATTGAGTGTACTCCACGCATGTGGCCAAACGGGATACAAAACTACTAGAGGACAGGTCTGTCAAAGGCAGGTTAGAAGTGTTTCTACTTAAAATAATTGTGTTTTTGTTGTGGATATTCAACCCTGCAACTGAGATGCGGGTTCTAAAATACACTGGAACTGGAAAAACGCCTCATTCAAGTATCCACTGGAATGTACGTTTATGTTGTCGAATTACAGACAATACAAAAGATGGAAACCGAATGTGTGCCAAGAACTACGAGAGTGTTCATGGAAGACCAACACAACTGCAGGTCTGCACAGGTGTGCGTCACTATTAAATATTGTAGGTAACTGTACCTTGGAATGTGAGATGTAACGCTATGTAAAGTACGAGCAATGATAGCATTGATTCCGTCTGTCGATCACAGACAGAGAAGATTGTGCGTTATATAAGCCTGACGTCGACATGTACAGGGGAATCATTGTTTGACATCAAAATCAAAAGTAAGCACTATTCCATAATGTCATTCATTAAAACAGAGGAATCACCAGATGAATTAATGAGTGATAATATTTTGTATCATTTAGTCTACATATTCATCTCCATGAAGGTATTTGTAATGATATTAACTATGTTTAATCGAATTTGACCTTCTTTGCATGACAACTTAGATATCAGATCATCTGAAGACAAGACGCAGCCAGAAAGCATCAGAAAATAAATGCCTACCGAGTGAACAACATACACCAATGTATGTTGGTTACATGATGATTGAAACCAAAGAAACCAATGTCAAATTTACCATTTATGTGACACCCACGACAAAAATGTGATGTTGTTGAACTTGGATTGTAATGGGAGCAAATCTGGGATTTGAACCTACAGCAAGCGGATCTGGTGGCTATGGAACACAATGGTACTGGTATGTTGAACAGATTGAATGCACACAAAGCTCATTTCTCATCATTCGTGTCCGATGGTTTATCTGTGTACGTTGGGGTCATTTAAAACGCTACACAATTTACCGAATGACACGTATGAAGAGTAAAATTGACATGTAAATATGTATGGTATATCGGGTATGACCCATTGACCTATTGGTCAAAGGCGACTCAGCTTACGGAGTTACCTCCCTTAGCCGCGCCAGGTTCCGATTGTCGTAGGCTCAAATCTTACATTTACCTTGATTATAATCACACATTGCCCATGCAGTGAGTGTTACTAAGTGATTAAACATTAACATAAACGACAAAAGCAACTGGGCTTCATTTCCCATAAAGCTGACACCCTGTGCTTTAGCTGAAATTTCGTTCAAATCTCACTCACTCACTCGGTAATATATAACCCGAAAACTGGAAACAGACATGATCTAAGTTAAACTATGAAACAATACGTCAAAGAATACAGGTATATATATATTCCAATGTTTGCTGCATAGGCGGGTGAAAAACATCAGGATCTTTGATTGTTTTTATCAGTTGCCAGAACAAAATGTGTTGTATCTTATATCTTTTGTTTATTGGTAAACATATCCACTGTCAATAAACAGTGTAAGCATTTTGGGCAGAAACTACATACATATGTATAAATAAAGCATATAAAACATCAGTTTGATTCTTATGATCATCTTAATATCAAATGATCATATTTATATCATCCAGACTTATATGATCATCGAGACTCATGATTCATATAATCATCTGGACTCCATGATCTCCATGAATCACATGATATTTTCGACGACACATATTTGTTTCATTGAATAGAGGAACACTTTTCTCTGTACAGCGAACATCGTTTTTGTAAAACATGTGACACAGGTATATCGTTCCTGATCATAAATAAAAAAACCAATCAATTCGTGTCGGTATCTATACAAATTTCTCTATTGATTGCAGTGCTATATTACCGTTATTCTTTTCAACGTTATCTCCTATTTTTCATAGGATTGAATTCTGGGAACTTGTGTATTCTGTCACAACCTGGACACATTGTTTTTCGAACCTTGTTAATCCGGACTGTTCCTCTAACCTTGTTAATCCGGACAAATCATCTCGATCAGGACTCATCGGTTTAATGCGTCTCTGAATATGAGAAACAGTTGTGTTTAATAATCGCTTTATTGATTTTGAAATGTCCATAACAGTTGTGTTTAATAATCGCTTTATTGATTTTGAAATGTCCATAACAGTTGTGTTTAATAATCGCTTTATTGATTTTGAAATGTCCATAACAGTTGTGTTTAATAATCGCTTTATTGATTTTGAAATGTCCATAACAGTTGTGTTTAATAATCGCTTTATTGATTTTGAAATGTCCATAACAGTAATCCTTCCGAAAGCAGAGATTCCAGTCTAACGACCGGTCCTGCCTACACGGGCATCTGTGGTGGATGTTTTTAATTTTGAACAAGACCATCTTGCAGACTTAATTAGGAATGCTCTGGGTACAAACAATACGTGGCTGGTAGGCTGACCCGTTCACTGGGGTCTCATGAGCAACGTGGACGAGAAAACGTGTGCTGAATGTGATGTAAATACACGTAATTAAACAGCTAAATGGCTTCATCGAATGAACGTGGTCCTTTTTGGTCTATGAAGCAAAATTTTAATATTCTTCAACCAAAATACTACAAATTCCCTGAAGCCCCAAGTGCACTGACATGTGTCTGTTAGTAATATGGAACATACACAGTGAACAGTTCGCTTTTCACGAGCATGCTATTCGTTCGCAACAGATATTTTTTCTGTGCTCTTAAACGATAGGAAACTCCTGACGGTTCTTTGTCAAGATAAAAAGGAAACATTTGCTTCACCTCCGGCCTCGGAACTGTACATGCATTACCGCAGGATTCGGTCAAACCCTATTTTAAATATATTGAATTTGAAGTTAACAAAATATTGTGCAAGAATGTGAGTATCTATATATTCATCATCAACCTGAATTTGTGTTTCTTCTTAATCAATGCCTGCTTTTAAGCACATCCATGTACACGATGTTGAAGGACAGTGTCGATTTGTGCAAATTGTCATGTGCTGTTCTCAGACATCCGGACCCCGTTTCACAAAGCTATCATAGCGCTGCGACTGTCGTACCTCCTATACTGTAACATAGGCTTACGGTTCTAGCGCTACGATAGCGTTCTGAAACGGGACCCAGGCCTTTTACTAACGCTTCCCCTACAGTCATGTCCCATCATACCATGTCTGTCCAGGTGAATTCAAAATGTCCATGAAGCCATCTCACTCAGCCCCATTCTACTTAACGTCGGGGAGAAGCCGAAATTGACCAGGTCATGGAGATATACGACTTCGGCGAAACCCGTGAGTTAGCAGGATCTTACTTGGAGTAAATCGTAGATATCATATCACTAGCAAGTGTCCAGTTCGTGCCTGAGAAAAACAGATCAGCTTACATGATATCTTTCAAACCTTTTCATTATTACGAAATTCATTAACTGTGATTGTGGAACATTTAGGAAATATTTGACGTCATAGGTCATTCGTACCTGTGTCACAAATGTGATGTATTCGCATCTTAAACGGGATTAAGAAGCGAAAACGCTATCGTGATATTTTCTTTAGAATTTATTACATTTGTTAGAACATTTAGAATATGTATAAGGTCCTCTATGGCGTTTTGTCCATGTTCATTTGTTTATTGACGTTCATTTCATGTCCATATGTAGTCGTTTGTTATGCTATGAACCAGTTTTAATGCGTTTGATGTAAATAAAATATGTTAAGGAACAACAGCGTATGACCCTTTTCTGTTGTCATTGTGTGCAGTGGCAATGAACGACCATCTGCCATGGCTGGTCCTGTTGCACTGCGTTTGTCTGTCCGGCGCTCCTGGTATGTTTATGATCTCCACCAAACAATACAGTGGTCGATGTTATGAGCAATAGCGCATCATAGGGTTATTTTCTTGGCATCGAACCACCATCAATGCAGTCGCACGACGAGCAGGAATACTGTGGAATCCAACCGATCACTCGTGCATCCTCAACCTTTTCACAAGAATAGTGTCTGTCCGCATGTCAGCGATGATGCTGATCACTCGATTGTCCAGTCCAGACTCGATTATTCACAGACCGCCGCCATATACTGGAATACTGCTGGCTACGGCGTAGAACTAAACTCACTCACTCATTATTGATATGCCGTCGTCATACAGCTTGAATTTTAAACTGTGGTGTTAATCAACAACAGAAAACGATGTTGTGATATTTTACATGTAGAACATCATTGCAAAAGAATACCCAATCTTTACTACAACCGGAAACAAATTCCGTTTGGTGTAGGGGGAAATTGCTGTGAAAATCATATGAATGGATGGACGGTAGGGTAGCCTAGTGGTTAAAGCGTTCGCCCGTCATGCCGTGGAGCTGGGTTCGATTCCCCACATTTGTACAATGTATGAAGCCCATTTCTGGGTCCCCGCCGTGATATTGCTAGAATATTGCTAATAAGCGGCGTAAAACTAAACTCACTCACTTATATAATTACTCATATGAATATCAGTGATGACACCAGTTATTGGCCAAAAGGGTAAGCTTGTCCTGCCCTAGCGGTAACATCCACCAATAACAAAATTAAAATGGAAGTAGGTTTTGCCTAACGCTGCATAGCAGTACTCCTGCCCCGCAACGGAGGCCTGTAAACAAACCAGACAATCAAGTGATTGTCCGGAAAATTCAGAAAATAATTGAGAATTACGACTGCTAAACAGAAGTACAGAGATTACGATACAAAAGTAAAGGGACACTTCTGGGAAATAGATTTGTATTACAACACATAGTTTTAATGTCTTGAATCAACTATTCAGAAGTTAATACATCTTATTGTGATACGGTTCAGTTTTTCTGATTGTTTTCGGACATCTAGCAGCACGCAATTTGGAATTCATATAATTGGATCTGAATTAATTCAAGTGGTCGAATTTTACACCAAGCTTCGTTTGGAAATAACGTTTAGCTAGTAAAAGATGCCATTAAGATGAATTAATTTCTGTCTGTATCAACTGGCTAATGGGTAACGTGGGAGATATTAATTTGAAGTTCAGACATACAAAGCCATTACTCGAAACGAGCTACAATACAAACGAGAAGACAAATCGTTTTAACATTACACTAATTAAAATTCCCTATTCCATAAATCGGTCTTTCTTGGCTTTCTTAACTTATATTACATTGTAATGGACCAACGTGATATTCCTTGATATATTTCACAGATAGTGCTAGAGGCTGTCCGCCACTTAATCTGCTGTTGTCGACTCTGGTGCCATTTGTGAAGATTAAAAATATAGGTTCTACGGCGAGTATATATACTAACGGAAGAAAGGTAACTGAGCACAACATAAGATTGCATAAAATAAAAGTTAATTTGAAAAGTTATGAATAACGCTAAATAGACATGTAGCAAAGCACTTTGCATGAGATTTGACGTAAGGTGTCGTGCGTGACACGTGCACTTTGTGTACAATGTACTTACTCAGTTTTTGCACGCTTTTCAACACAAACCTGATATTGAAAATTGAAGAACGGTTGAGTATTCTCTAGACTCTGAATGTTGTGGAAAACACGTTAATTTCAATCTGAACTGCGCGTACGTCTTGTCACGGCTTACCGAAAATGAGCGTCTCCGCACCATAGGTATGCTGGAGACTGGATTGACCCAAAATGAAGTGGCAAGACATTTTTGTGTCCATCTCTGTGGAGACATTTTCAGATTAATGAGAACACGGGAGTTTGCCTCGGACCACGCGTGACGTCACATCAGCAGAACAACCACATTCGGCTGACCCATCTAAGGAATCGATTCCAGACTTACAGTTTGACTGCTCGGACCATTCCTGGCTTACGTCCAATCAATTCCAGGACTGTAAGGAACCGACTGAGGGAGCAAAACATCCTGCCCCGACGGCCTGCAATACGCCCAATTGTGCTGTGTACAACGTCACTGACAAACACGTCTTGACTGATGCAGACAGCATCTACAGTACAGGAGACAGGGTTGGGGTGGTGTTTTCTTCACTGAACAGATGCAGACAGCATCTACAGTACAGGTTGGGGTGGTGTTTTCTTCACTGACAAACACGTCTTGACTGATGCAGACAGGAGACAGGGTTGGGGTGGTGTTTTCTTCACTGACAAACACGTCTTGACTGATGCAGACAGCATCTACAGTACAGGAGACAGGGTTGGGGTGGTGTTTTCTTCACTGACAAACACGTCTTGACTGATGCAGACAGCATCTACAGTACAGGAGACAGGGTTGGGGTGGTGTTTTCTTCACTGACAAACACGTCTTGACTGATGCAGACAGCATCTACAGTACAGGAGACAGGGTTGGGGTGGTGTTTTCTTCACTGACAAACACGTCTTGACTGATGCTCTACAGTACAGGAGACTGGTGCACTGACAAACAGCGTCTTGATCTGCACAGCATCTACAGGAGACAGGGTTGGGGTGGTGTTTTCTTCACTGACAAACACGTCTTGACTGATGCAGACAGCATCTACAGTACAGGAGACAGGGTTGGGGTGGTGTTTTCTTCACTGACAAACACGTCTTGACTGATGCAGACAGCATCTACAGTACAGGAGACAGGGTTGGGGTGGTGTTTTCTTCACTGACAAACACGTCTTGACTGATGCAGACAGCATCTACAGTACAGGAGACAGGGTTGGGGTGGTGTTTTCTTCACTGACAAACACGTCTTGACTGATGCAGACAGCATCTACAGTACAGGAGACAGGGTTGGGGTGGTGTTTTCTTCACTGACAAACACGTCTTGACTGATGCAGACAGCATCTACAGTTTGGGGTGGTGTTTTCACTGACGAGCATCTACAGTACGGGAGACATGGTTGGGGTGGTGTTTTCTTCACTGACGAGTCAGAATTTCATCTGGACAGCTCAGATGGCAGGGCAAGGTGTACAGGCGGCGAGGTGAACAGAATCCTGACGTGTGAGCTGTTCAACGTCAACAGTTTGGTGGCGGGGTTTGTGGTATGGGGAGCCATCACATCCCATGGTCGGACACAACTTGTCATTGTCAATGGCAAACTAACAGGTCTGCGATACAGGCATGAGATCAGTGGGCCTCGTGTACAGCCGCTTATTCAAGGACAGAGACGTAAGTTCACGCTTCAGCAAGATGATGTCCGTCCACATGAAACAGCAGAACATTCCGGTACGCCCCTGGCCAGTTGTCTCTCCGGACTTGTCCTCGAGTAAGCTTGAGGTGGACTTGAAGGACGATTCTGTCAAGCCCAGTATCAGCCATTGACGTTAGCTGAATTGGGTCACGCGATGGACGGACATGGAACAACATTCCCCATGTTTTCTTCAATTGCTTCGTGACGTCTATGCGTAGTCGTTGTCAAGTCTGCATCAATACCAATGGTGGACACACACGATACTGAATTTGTGAACTGACTTTTGACACCACATCTCTTCAAGAGCGTGTCACGATGCCTTGTGTCAAATCATACAGATTTCGATGTTATCCTGTCAACATTTACACAGTGATTAAGAAAAACACCACAAATCGTGTTATTATCTTTTTGCATTAAAAATGGCATAACATAAAAAAGGCACAGTTAGTTTTTTTCCCGTAAGTATAAAAGCAGTTATTATTTAATACATATTCATTATGATTTACAGTCATCATTACACAATCGTTGTAAAAATTGTACAAACAAATACTCTTTTGCATACATGAAAACATGTTTGACGTTCAGATTTTGGTCACCTGTACAATAACAGTGTCCCATTAGGCAAAAACGTGTGGGCACTGATAACATTGCTACCTCTGTACGTTTCTGCAATGCTCTTCACATTCTCAAATATTGAATGATTTTTTTTTCTAGAGTGGGGCGGTGGGGTAGCCTAGTGGTTAAAGCGTTCCGTCGTCACGCCGAAGACCCAGCTTCGATTCCCCAAATGGGTACAACATGTGAAGCCAAACTCACTCACTCTTTTCTGAGGTGGCGCTTTGTTACGACGTAAATTGTAATAAAAACGCAAATTGTAATACTTGCAGCAAATTGTAATAAACTTGACGTAAATTGTAATAAAAACGTAAATTGTAATAAAAATTGACGTAAATTGTAATACGCAAATTGTAATAAAAATTGACGTAAATTGTAATACTTTTCGTTGCGGTAAAATGTAATTAATATTTACGTAAATTGTAATACATGTAACAGTTATAATCACTCGTAAATACGCGGGTGTTTGTTTTTCGTTGCATTTCATACATCAAATAAGCTTGTTAGGGCGATAACTCAAGAAAGAAATGATGGATTTTGTTCAAGCTTGGTACCAAGGTATATTGGTGAGATTCACCGACACAAGTGAAATGGAGTGACCTTGAGATAATTTTCAAGGTCTCAGCAAAAATCTGAGGGTTTTGCCAATATAAAGATTGTTAGCGCGATAACCCAAGAATGAATTGACAAATCTTAGCTAAATGACGAAAATGATATTCGTCCTGATATATAATCGATATAAACTGTCCTCTGTATCATGTCTTTTCGCAAATATCTTTTGAGGTTTTGATATGTATACATATAAAGTGGGGTGGGTTTCTAACGGGTATATCTAACACACTTGCATGCATGTAGAGTCGGAGAGGTGGGTGGGTGTTCTAACGGGTATAACTACGAGGGGCGTTCAAATAGTAGTCAGCCTCACCTAGAATATGATACAAATGCAGCTGTTTTTATGTTTTATTTTTCTACATATTATCTGTCAGCCTCAAGCAAATTGGTTTTGCTATGTTGCAGCCTCACGATCCCCATTTTGTGAGACTTTGTATCTTGGCTTGGTACTCCCAAAAAACGTAAAATCTGCAATAAAATGCATCACAAACTTCAGGAAACAAAATATGCTATGTTTGAGATTGGTAGAAGTCGTCTAGAATCAAACTTAGATATTAAACTGCACAAAAAGCAATTTGAAACTACAATCGCTTGTTCAAATGACTCCCCATTCTGTTTACTGAAAGAACTCGAGAAAGAAATGATGGATTTTGTTCAAATTTGGTACCAAGGTTTATTGACTGGAGATTGGAGATTTACCGACACCACTTGAATTCTGTGACCTTGAGGTCATTTTAAAGGTCACAGCGAAGGTGTAACAGTTTTGCACATGCCAAGCTTGGTAGCCGCGAACTCAGGAAAGTATTAATAGATTTAGATCCAATTTTATATCAAGGTGTATTGGCGGGATTCCCCCAACACCAATTGATTGGGAAACTTGTGCTCATTTTAAGTTCACAGTGAAAAGTGTTTTGCACATGTCTAACTTTTTAGTGCGAAAATACAAGACAGAATTAATATGTTTTGCTTAAAGGTAGTACCAAGATGCGTTGGGAGTATCGTCTAACGCCAGTCGAATTCAGTGACCTTCGGATTATTTTCAAGGTCACAGCGAGTATTCTTGGATATCTCCAAACCTAATGGATGGGATTTGTTTGCATTTTGGGAGCACCTTTAGAATACAGCACCACAACTTCTCGTGAGGACGATCTCTGCCGTAGGTCACGTGTCCTTAAGACAAGCAACCAGTTTGTGAGAACCCGTCGGACGCGAACACGCGACCTTCGGGTTGTTAGCTCGACAGCTAACCGACTGAGCTACGTCCACACTGTTGCGCAATGTGCAAATTTATCGAGTCATTCCTGTGACGTCACGGAAATGAACGGAAAGAGTCGAATAGGTCACGGACAATTACGAATGCTACGGGTAGACTTGGTGTCTCGTGATTTTATTCTCCGGACAATTGCCGAATGGATCCGATGCCATTTGGCACACTCGTCCCATTCCGTAATCTACAAATTAACGTGTGGCGTGGAATGAGCCGATATGCCTCAAACTGAAAAGGGTTGTTGACGTCAGGCGTCAGACGTAGATTTCACGGTGCATGCATGAATGACGCGCTTTTATATAAATCGGTGATTTTGTGACAGAAAAGTGATGTAGGGAACACTAGTACTGTAAGGATAATGTGGATCGCACTAAAGAACGAGGGAGAAATAAGCATGTGTAGTGACGGCACTCGGGTGAGTTTACAAAATTTATGTTGCGTGTGAAAGAGGCTTGAGTGCAAATTCCAGACCAATTTCAATTAGCCCAAAATTTCTACATTAAACCATTTCATAATGTACTTTCGACGTTTTTGGTTTCCCGTTTTTGTGTGAAAAAAAAGTATTAAAATGCAAAAAGGAAAAACAACAAATGGTACTCACGTATTACACCGGACATGTACCTGCTATATTGGATTAGGTCCCCAACCCTAACCCTAACCCTAAACCCTAAACCCTAAACCCTCAGCCCTAACCCTAACCCTAACCCCTTGAAATAATCCTAATAAATAGAATGCATTGACAGAACCACCGGACATGTACCTACTATATTGCATTAGGTCCCCACCCCTAAACCCTAAACCCTAACCCTAACCCTAGTCCTAGTCCTAGTCCTAGTCTAGTAGTCCTAGTCCTAGTCCTAGTCCTAGTCCTAGTCCTAGTCCTAGCCCTAGCCCTAGCCCTAGCCCTAGCCCTAACCCCAATCCCTTGAATTAATCCTAATAAATAGAATGCATTGACCGAACCGGCACAAACACGACTGACGTGTCTAGTGTAATGCATTATTACCGCTTCGAAAAATAAAATACTAATAAAACACTTTTCTATGTAATGGTGCAAATTACTGAATGACAAAAATAGATATGTAAATTAAAAAAATTACAAAATACAAAATACGCAAAACATAACACCTCAGCAGCCCGTAATACAAATAAATATGAGCGTATTACTGAACAAAGAAAAATATTTCAAACTGGTGCTTGCAAAATATTGCGCATCCGCCGGTATACAACTACTGGAAACTCTCAACATCGTTGGGCTTATGCAATGACATAGCTCGTAGAGATGAAACACCAGTGAGCGGAGCTTATACGCACTCGCTGAGCCAGACAACCGTGTTGCCATGCAGGCGTCATAGGGCATTGTTTCGAGAACGTGCTTTCGAACAAAATCACATAACAATACGTAAAAGGGTATTAAGACGTATTTTTAAAGTTTGTGGTGCTGTATTCTAAAGGTAGGCCGCATTTTGTATCAAGGCATCAGATGACAGTTTCGGTAACGTTTACATAATTTTCAGGGTCAGACAGAGGATAATTGCTACATTCAGATATCGACATGTGGCGGGGGTAATAGCTATATGTTTGTGACAAACGCTTTGTCATTACTAATTTTCAAATTTTTGTTAGCATATGGTTTCTATAATTTCATGTTAATTCTACCAGCTGTGAAATTATTCGTGACACGTCTTAAAAAAAGCCAGAGATTATTTGTGTATGTTTCGAAAATTAAAGTTAATTGTTTTTCATTATGGAGTTATTTTCGATGTTGACGCAAGGACATATTTTACGAGCAATAGCTTTCAATAATTTTATTTTATTTCTATTACATTTTGAAGTTCTTCATAGCATATCCCAAAATAACAGGATATTATTTGTTTATTATGACGTCACGTTGCTTCGTAAGAAACCGCCTTCTAAATACAACGATTACGGGGAGCCTGCCTTTGTTGGAAAGTAGATTATCGCGTAATTTCCGCAATTAAAGACTTCGTTAATAAATAGAAAATTATATTCGTGACCATAATATGCTAGGTTAACGAGCTAAATATCGGCATATCCCTTCTCTGATTTCGAAAATACCAAGATTTAGGCAGTTGTGTTGTAAACTGATATTTATCTTCTATAAAGTCGGCTATATTCAAACCATGAGAAATGTCGTCAAATAATGTCTGATGACAGTTACCAACGTCCCAATAGTGTCCATATATTTTAGAAATCTATAACAATAAAGCACAACCTCACTACTTTCTTTGATAAATGACAAAGGATTAATCAACCATATTAAAAGGTTTCCAGGGTTGAAGGACGAAGCTCATTAAAATCTATTGCCAGCTCCCCTTTTAGAGACTGATAAAAGGTTCGAAAATGTGGGTCATAAATGCATGAAAGTTTTTATTGTTGTTCATACCCGTTAGGCCTCCCGCCTCTACATGTATTTGAGATATAACCGTTAGAACCACCACCACCCCCTCTATGTCTTAAAGTATGCTAGATATACCGTTAGAACACACCACACCACTTTTCTGCCCATTTATTCAATTGGGCTAAATCATAGTTGAGAGTTGCTTCTATGGATTTTACATATTTTCCCGCAACACCGATTGATGTGTCATCGGCCAACATTATTGTGATATTTTGTAAATTTCCAGGTAAATCATTGATATATACAAGGAACACAAATTAACCAAGGGCAGATCCTTGAGGAACCCCTGCAGTAACATTTAGTTTTTCATAATGTTCCATTAACAGAGACACACTGTCGTCTATCAGGGCCCGGTTGTTCAAAACTCGGTTATCTTTTAACCAGCCGTTAAGTACATTTAACTGACTGTTACCTAATAACAGAGGGTTATCTTGCTGTTCAAAACTCTGTTAACTTTTAACAGGCTGTTAACGTGACGTTAAGTTAACACACCTAAGGACCGCCGCTAACTTTTTAACAGTGTGGTTAACTCGCAAATGGCGTTCATGGCTAACACTGCTTTCATGATGCCAGTTCAGCAAAGAAAGGATAGGGTGTATCGCGGACTGGACTTCGATATTGGAAATTATTCTGAGTTACATACGAAACTGTATCTATGCACATCATAGGAACTAAAATACATGTTGTACAAGTACATGATGCCTACGTTTCATCTTTTAACACTTGTGGAAAGGTTTATATATGCTTTACTACACTAAATGTGTGAATTTCTTCTGTAAATATTATTCAAACAAACACTTTCAAAGAATATAACACGTACACCCTATACCCACGTATGATATGATATTGAACAAGGCTACATGTAGATAATTAAATTAGTTTCATGAAAAAATATCCGAACGATTACATTATGATACTGAAAGTGTAATCGGCGGGATATGGTGATTGTGTATACTCTTATTCTACCGACCTTCACCTCAGAGAAATTGCCAAATACACTCCCATTTTAAGATAGAGAAGAAGCCAGAAATGCCGATTATTACCGTTGTCGTTCTGCGTGATTTTGCGTCAGTCATGGCGTCACGCAGCACAGAAACTTGACAGTTTCGTGTAAACACATCACATTCCTGTATTGTATCTATTTTTAATTTCCTATTTCTTGCTACTATGCTCTTTCCATGCAAATGGGTGTCTGAAAATTTGAGAAAATGCTACACAGTGTAAAGTCTGAAATTTTCTTTGTTTACATTTCAAGCAGGTGTTGTCTTTCGAGCACAGCAGTTGTTTCCACCCCCAATATCTTTCGTTTCACTTTATCTAGACACTTGGTATTGGTGCCAAAAAGACCAGTTGTAATTTGATTCTAAAATGTATGAGGAATTCAGTAGGGCTGGGACGAGTAGGAAACAATGGAATCGAGTACCCGCATGTACGTACCCGAATCGGAATCGAGTACCCGGAAATGTAAGAAATACATTCGGGTCAACTTTCTGAATATTCAATCACGATTTGACAGAGATTATTGTAGAAAACTTGAACAGTTGATAATAAGACATTAAAACTTACCCCAAGCTATTTAATTTACGTCTGTTTAACCAATATAGAGAGTAACACCATTACTTACACTCCTCGTTATAACAACGAACGTTTTGTTCCTGCTGCTACTGTAACTTAACTACTCACTGCTCATGCACAGATAAATTACAGTCATTAAAACTATGCTCCATTAATTGGACAATACCAATGATGTACAACCCGTGAATTTCCGGATTAGAATTGATCGTCAGTAACCCATGCTTGTCGTATGAGGCGACTAAAGGGATCGGGTGGTCAGGCTCGCTGACTTGGTTGACATATGTCATCGGTTCCCAATTGCGCACATCGATGCTCATGTTGTTGATCACTGGATTGTCTGGTCCAGACTGGATTATTTACAGACCGCCGCCATATAGCTGGAATATTGCTGAGTGCGGCGTAAAACTAAACTCACTCACTCACTCACTCAAAGATGTAAATGTGTGTTACGTCAAAAATGAAAAAGACAAGCTATTGTCTGCCCTTGTCATTACAGAGCTCTCTCCCTTTCCGGATACTCGATTCCTAGAAATAGGACTCGATTCCAGCTGTACCCGACCCGGATTCGAGTACCCAAGTACCCGTCCCAGCCTTAAAATGCAATGATTCGTGAATATGAAATACAAGTGATGTAATTGGCGTTTCAATACCGGCCTTCGCGAAACGTGATTTTGTAAACACTATCCAATAGGGCGCAAAGTGCACTTGGGCGTTCGTGTGAGTTTATTTATGAACACATCTGAACACGATTCCAGGCTTATCGGCAACGTTTCAGAATTATTAGTGATTTTATTAAAAACTGATATCATTGTTAATTAATATGCTATTTTTGAAAGTCTATACCCCAAGTAATTATCCGATTTTGTTTTAATATGTCCGTCTGGCATCCCTTCCCATAGATGGATTTTAATTATATTTTTACTAATCATTTCAGCAATAGGCCTAATTTCTTTTTCATTCTTCGAATGTTTTAATTGAAGCAAATCATCTTTTAAAAATGATGTATTAATTCATGAAAACATAGTTAGCATAAACATTGCTCTCACAACTGATGTGTAGGAAAATAAACATAACATTATTATGTATCTATTTCTGCTGTGAGTGATATGCAGGCCTACTTCGTAGTCACTTTGATTAAATGTTATATTTGAATATCGAAACCTTTTTGTCACAGCGAACACAACACTATCTCTTGTCATATTACACGATAATATTTGGAATTTTTAACTTATTTTATAACAATATCTGAATGCTAATGTTATACACTGATAGGTTCATAAAAGGAATACTATGACACAATAGTATTTCTGTGCCGAATCGTTGCAGCGTTCTATAATACACTTATGAAATGTAATATATGTTTTCCGACCGTGAAGTCATTAACAAGAATTATGCATTTTCTGCAATCACTTGTGAATTGAACTAAATGAAGGTTCATCTGAATAATGAGTATCGAGGAAATTATGTTCATCTATAAATTAGACGCAGCTTCATGTTTTTCAAGACATCTTTCCGGAATATGCGTCTGTGAAGGCGTTCAGATAATGACGATTTTGCACAGTATTATTCATGAGATTCTTGTCAAAAGTAAGGTCGGATAATAGATCGATTTTATTCAGCAGTGTTGGCCCTGGGGCCTATAGTACGATTACAGTTTGATTAATTGCACGTGGTGCTAGTAACATATTAAGTTTCTATTGGTATTGAATGCTTATTTCAGATAAAAGCTATGGTATTAATTACACAACATGTATATTGTTTGATGTTACAAGATTTGGCAATGTGCGTTCATACATTACAATTTTTGACAGACTTGGCAAATAATTAATAAATGATATTGATAGCATCTTCACGACTTGGCCATACAGTCATGACAATTTAAGGAGTGAAAAGTGAGCGATAGGTCTTGTGGGAATTCAAAGATTCATTAAGACTGTAGCCGTCTAAGCGTAACTCTGTGTGTAATATTTATACATTTTCTATCCACTGACAACATGCTTCTAATATTAATATTATTTTTATCGATTCATGATATTTTATCTTTTGCTGTGCTGTCAATTATAACTAGTACATACAAAATATGAGTGTCATGAGATGACTGGTTATTGACGAGACAAATTAACACTGTCAACATAGGCATTCAATATTGTACATCCCTCACTTAACTACAATATTGTATTCATGAATAATTATTCATATTCGTTACCTAATATTCGTGAGATGTATCATATTCGCAACATAGTGTATTCGTTACAGCCCTATTTTTCATTAAAATGTCTTTTCTGTTGCTGGAATTGAAGTAAGTCCCACACAGAGCTGGGATCATATGTCTTTGAAATATAAATTATGCAAACGGCTGGAACCTTGTGTTCCAATACAAAACGTTCGTAACGTTACGACATTCGCATGCCTATGATAAACTATAGAGTTGGCCTCAACCATTGACTGGATTACATTCTTTTCGTCAGCAGAGAAATTTCGACTTCTCTTTTTCCTTGGGGTGCAGGCGACAGTATGCGTTTCCATTTTTGGTAAACCGGAAGTAAACAGAAAACGGAACTATGGGATATATGGAAGCTAACCAGTGACGTTAACCACACTGTTAAACTTTGACGGCGACGTTAGCTAACGGCATGACTAACAATGTTCTGAACAACGCATATTTAACGTTCTGTTACCTAACGGCCGGTTAAGGATTTAACCGCCGTTAGGTAGTTAACCGGCGGTTAAGATAACCGAGTATTGAACAACCGGGACCAGATAGATAGTTAGTTAACCAACTAAGTACGTTTCCACGAACACCATCATTTTCTAATTTGTGCAATAAACCTTTATGCCATGCCCTGTAAAAAGCTTTTGAAATATCACAAAACAGCATACAGTAAAGGTGGTGATTATCTAGGACTGAGCATATATTATGATAAATGTCTATGTTGAGATGTAGTAGAATGACTAGCAGTAAAACCTGACTGGAATTTACTTCAAATGTTATGTTCATGGAAATGGTCGTGCACATGCTTTATTACCATTATTCTTTCAAGGATTTTCCAAAGGATAGGTAATATTAAACTAATAGGTCTGTAATTAGTTGGGAGGGATGCATTTCCTTCTTTCAAAATAGGAGTAACATTACCCGTTTTCTACAATGTAGGAAATACAGTCACTCAGTGATATATTATACAACAAACAAAGAGGTTCAGCTATAGATGTACAAATTCGTTTTAACACTCTCATGCTAATGCCATCAGGTCCACTAGATTTGTTTGCTGGTAAGGTCTTATCAGATACCTCCTTTTCGGTTACAATGACATTTGTTATACATTATATATACAAAATATTCATTTAATGTTTGAGCTTTATCCAAATCTGTAAAACCTGAAGGGGAATGGGTACCGATGAAGTAGTAACAACCTGATTGAGTAGACTGAAGTGATAAATAGTTATCAAAAATAGATTAAAAGTTTCCCTTGGCTATTCTTTTCAGATTATTTACTTTATTCCTTTGCTTTTTGTATTTAAATAGCTCAGAAGTATTCAGAGATCGAAATGCTTTTTTCCTTAGACGTTCTCATTTCTTTTAAGTATGTTACGAGGGGCGTTGAAAAAGTAGTCAAACTAACTATATTCTCGATGTCCAATATTTGAAAAACAGCTTCCATTTTATTTTGAAGGAATCATTAGCAAAGTCATATCCAAAATTCCTTGTGGGTAATGTGGTTAACGAGATATTAGTCATCACAACATTGGGGTATTATGTTTCTTGCAAATTTGCAGAAAATGGAAAACGATCTCCCATTTGGTATCTAGTAATAGTAATAGTCCGCTTATATGGCGCTCACATCCAGGCACATTGCCTGCTCACGGCGCTACGTACATTACTATCCCTGATCATAGGACACTATCGTAGTTTCCGATACTTTTTCAACTCCCTGGGGACTGTACAGCCATGCTGCCTGTTAGGCGCAATGAACTAAACACTCACATTGCCAGCACATACTCACGGGTACCCATTTTACAGCTGGGTGAACTGAGTTAGTGTAGATCTAAGTATCTTGTCCAAGGATACTACGCAAATGTGCCCCATCTCGGGACCCGAACCTAGGTGCCTCCTCGAAACAGGCCCTTCAGCGTGATAGGCAGACGCCTTACAACTGCACCATTGCGTTATCTCTTGGATAATGGTATACCCTCAGATAGTATCATATAAAATATGTTCAGCATAATATAGGATGACTTCCCGTCATCATCAACATTCAAAGATTTGGATTGCTTGATTTACATTTAGACGGGGACTGAGGACACCCTCATTTTAAATTTTCAAAAACATTGTGTCCAGATATACAACATATTGAGAGCTACCCATATTTCAGCAACCCATTCTTGTCGTAATAAGCGACTAACGGGGTCGGGTGGTCGAGCTCGCTGATTTGGTACAAACTGTCACCGCATCCCAATTGCGTAGATCGATGCTTATACTGTTGATCACTGGATTGTCTGGTCCAGGCTCGATTATTCACAGACCTCCACCATATACCGGAATATTGCTCAGGGCGGCGGTAAACAAACAAGCAAATTATATTCGTGCGCATAATCATATCAAAATCGATAATTCATTACTTTTTGTTCAGTATATCGGGTTTGCTTGTCAATATTCAAACCCGAAAATATAACCAAATGAGACACGTAAGGCCACGTTGCAGCTGGAAAGTGCGTCTTGTTACAGTGCTTTTTTTAATCATCGCAATAGTGTTGAATTTCCATGGACGGAGTT
This sequence comes from Haliotis rubra, assembly GCF_003918875.1. Taxonomy (NCBI): domain Eukaryota; kingdom Metazoa; phylum Mollusca; class Gastropoda; order Lepetellida; family Haliotidae; genus Haliotis; species Haliotis rubra. The sequence goes on along the minus strand of NW_025764985.1, from coordinate 76,460 downwards.
TCTTCAGACCTGAAGGACTTTCAACATGATTTGCAAGTCGATTTGAACAGTATAATGCAGAGTTATTATGCCAACAGCAGTGTCATAACCACTATATAGGTTCATGATTCATCATGTCCGTCGAAACTGTTAAACCATATACAGATATACTCATGCCAATAATGGTAGTCACCCCCCTCCCCACCCCAAACCCCACACACCTCACACCCCAAACCCCACACACCCTCTTCAATTAGAAAGAATGAAAGGGGTCACAACCATTATTGGCATGAGTATATATGGAGAAATAATGTATCATGCCATCTGGACCGGGGCATTTTTAACCAGATCTAATTTCCGTTAGTTTTTTACTTCCATCAGAGTAATATCATTGTTCATTACACCATGTTTGTCACAAGCTATTACAATTGCCGCATCTATGATTCAGGTATTTACGTTGTTGAATAAACTGCCTGAAAACCACAACAAATGCATCTTGAATAGCATCTTAAATATTGATAACATTACAGAAATGGTCTGGCCAATCTTTACTTCGTGTCGAAGCTCTCGTAAAATATTGTTGGACTCGTGCCCGATATGATACCTAAATGCCTCAGCGGCTTGAAACGTTCAATACAAACACAATATGTTTTATTGAACGATGTCAGTCTGAAGTTCGTTAACTGGTATTTAAATTACATTTGTGACGTCATTCCATTGACTGCTCGTTCCATTACCTTTCAGGAATGGAACAATGTGTACCAGTTTCAAATTTAAGACTTCATTTTGTCATTTTGACATTTAATTTTGATTACAGAATATTACCAATACTTTGAATGTTATTTAAGTAGGGTAATATCCTCGTAACTCTCCATTCCTTAAAAAAAATGGAGCCGAGGTCCATTATTTTTAAGGAATGGAGTTACTCGGACATTACCCTCTACATATACAATACAGGAAATCGTGGCAATCATGTGCAGTGACAAGAACTGTAAAGGGTGAAAACGTCAATGACATCTTGTCGCGCGTTTGTTGCCATTTTGGTGGGGAGTGGAAAACAGTCGAGACAATTCTGTCGATCGCAAAATCGCTAATGGACGTCTTGGAACGGGAGAGTCCATGTCTGCCTCCGACAGGACCAGATCCAGCCGGTAAAGACTGGTGAGTTTGGTCAATCTTTCGTTGACATTCCGCGCAACAATTTTCTTGTTTTCAAACAATCTGGTGACCCCAAAGCATAGCCACTGTCTCGTTTGTATTGCTGTAAATTCTGGACAAACTCGATACAGTTATTGCTAATTGAAATGTTACAACGACCTTCTTCTAGGCCGTGTCTCTTTGTCTACTTTTACACGGTACAGGCTTTGTCAATAAATGTGTACAATAGAATATTGCAAATGAACTAATTGTATTTCGTTGTTTTTCACACACACAAACAAATTTATATTCGGCACAGTTGCCTTTGTCCCATTAGTATGTATTACTCAGATGGCGTGGTATCAATTTATATGGAAATGTATGTGACACGGCTGTATGCATAGACCTAAGTATGTAACAGAGGCGTATATTCTCCAGATACAGATAGACCCGTGAAGATCCGGGTTAGAATTGATCTTCAGTAACCATGCTTGTCGCAAGAAGCGACTAATGGGATCGGGTGGTCAGACTCGCTGACTTGGTTGACACATGTCATTGTATCCCGATTGCGTAGATCTATGCTCATGTTGTTGATCACTGGATTGTCTGTTCCAGACTGGATTATTTACAGATTGTCGCCATATAGCTGGACTATTGCTCAGTGCGGCGTTAACTAAACTCACTCACTCACCAGTCACGGATGGCCTCACTGGTCTCTTCTATTTGTAGTATCTGCAGGTAAATCAGTCTCAAGGAATTAACTATTGGTATTGGTCTACATTAAATGATTTCAGATCAGTCGGGTAGCCTTGTGGTTAAAGCGTTTGCTCTTCACGTCGAAGACAAGGGTTCGATTCCATGCAGTCTCGCTGGTCTCTTTTATTTGTAAACTGAGGGGCAAAAGAAACGTCCCCGATCATTTTTGTATCATAAAATGATACAAACACGTGCAATTCAATGTTGAAATGTTTGATATAATTTTTGAACATATTATGCAGACTGTCATTACAGAACAATTGAAACAATTGGCTGTAAGTAGAGTTTTTTGTGACGTTTATCACAGGAGGTTCAAATGTCCGGTTTTCGATCATGACAACACATGCACATCAGTACTGACAGAGTGTCTTTGAGTGTCCAACTTCTCAGTAGCGAGTGTGTCCACCTCTTGCAGCGATACATGCTGCCACACGACGTCGTGCAGAGTGCACAAGACGTCTGATCACGTGATGTGGGATGCGACGCCATTCTTCCTGTAGAGCTTGAGCCAAAGCGTTTCTTGTCTGTGGGGGATGTTGACGTTGCTTCACCTGACGGCCGAGATGATCCCATAGGTGCTCAATAGGTGATAAATCGGGGGATCTTGCTGGCCAAGGAATGACGTTTACGTTGTTGTTGTTCAGGAAGTTCCGGGTAACAACAGCAGTGTGGGGAGTAGCGTTAACCTGCTGAAACAACACGCCTCGATTCTGCTGGAGGAAGGGTAACACGACAGGTCGTAAAACAACATCAATGTATCGACGGGCATTCAGGTTTCCCTCTATCACCAACAAGTCAGTCTTCCTCTCGCCACAAATTTCCCCCCCACACCATCACACTACCGCCGCCAAACGTTTCAACTTCCTGAACGCAACAACGTGCTGTGCGTTCGTTCCGACGTCTGTAGACTCGTACCCGACCATCAGCTTTGTTCAACTGGAAGCGGCTCTCGTCACTGAAGAGTACCCGGCGCCAGTTCCGCGGCTGCCACTGCCGAACTCTACGTGACCAAGCCAATCGACGACGTCGATGTTCACGCGTTAACGTCACGCCCCGGAATGGTCTGTAGGCTCTGATACCGAATCGGCGGAGTCGTCTGGATATGGTCCTTCTACTGACTGGATGGGTAAGGCTGGTTGTTGCTGATGACGTCACAGTCAGGAATCTGTTGCGCAAGTGAAGCACCCGTAAATGGCGGTCTTCCTGAGGGGTGGTTACGGGTGGTCTCCCCTGTCCTAGGCCTGTCTGCAGTCCGACCTGTTGTTCTGAAGCGTGTCATCAGTCTGGTGATGGTTTTCTTGCTGCAACCCATGATTCTTGCAACGTGACTGTGAGAAGCACCCAGCTGCAACATCCCAATAGCTCGTTCTCTGTTCTCCGCCGTGAGTCGAGGCATGTTCTTTGTGTCCAACGTATTGAAGTGATGAATTCGAACAGTCGAGCATAATTTTTATACTGTACTTTCATACGGGTATGTTTCCACAGAAGCATGCAAAAAACGTGAATAAAAGCAATTTTCATGCTTACAAAAAACTCCACGTGGATTTCCTTTCTGTGAGACGTGGGGATGCGTTCGGGAGATGTGTTCCTAAATAAATTTCCGTCATAACGAAAACAGAAGAAATGTTTTTTACAATTTTACTTTGGGGACGTTTCTTTTGCCCCTCAGTTTAGTTCGGAAGGTAACGCAGTTATTGGGCTTCATTAAAAGATTTCAGGTCAGTGAGGTAGCCTAAAGGTTAAAGCGTGCACTCGTTATGTCCGGGTTCGAATCCGGTGAAGCCCATTTCTGTCCTGTGTTATTGCTTACTCGCTTTAGATCAACCTAATATCGGAAGCAAAAGTATGTAGTTTTCTGCCCTCTTGGTTAAACAAACAAGACTTAACATGAAATGACGTGTTTATTTGATTAAAAGTCTTGATAACAGGAATAGTAACAAAGTAACACGGCTGTTATCACGGTTTACATATATGAAACCTCCAGATAAACAAATAGTGTATGAAAGTACAAATAATACAACGACAATATCGTAACAATCCAGCCCATCGTAACATACTCCATGTTGTCTTTAACTGGATGGAATGTAGCGATATAGTACAGTACCGGTCGAACATAGTATCACATATACCACGCTGCCACATGTATAACGTTATAACGAAGTGCATTTAGGGTTGTGAGTCACGTACAAACAATACACATATCAAATTGGTTCCCATGGAAACTATGAAAAGGCCACACAATATTGTACATTCTATTGCATAGTGCCTGCAGCGTCAACCATCCGCACAACATATGAACAATGAGTGCCACTTGTAGACTGGGGTTCATTTTTCCAACATTTTAAACTATGTGGAACAGCTTGCCATTTACATATATTATAGTGTGCTCAACTGAATGGATGAAGATCAGAGCTTCAAACTAAAGCATATGGATCGCTATGGAACTGACAGTCCATCTTTTTCGATCTATCGATCAGCGGATCCTGGTCAGACTAAGGGAGCAAACTCTGTATAGCCATTTTTATATATAATTGTAAATACAAAGGTATAAATATTCTATATGCATAATTTAAATATCGATATTGCTCTTCTTTACAAAAAAAATTCCTTTTGCTAAATGTTTCAATTCATTCACAATCACTGATATCATATGTAGCGGTGGGGTAGCCTAGTGGTTAAAGCGTTCGCTCGTCAAGCCGAAGACTCGGATTCGATACCCCACATGTGTACAATGTGTAAAGCCCATTTTTTGTGTCCTTCTCCGTGATATTGTTGGAATATTGCTAAAAGTGGGGTAAAACTAAACCCCACCTCGTGGATACCAATTAATCAGGTGCAAATGTAATGTACATACATAATGCCTTTGGAACGACATAATAGAATCAAAACGTCTTAACTATATTATTATGACAACTTGTTTCAACGACATCATACTCAGCTAAATAACAACAAAGGAAATGGTGGAATACTTGGGTTTGGGTTTTACGCCGCTTTTAGCAATATTCCAGCAATATCACGGCGAGGGCACCAGAAATGGGCTTCACACACTGTACCCATGTGGGGAATCGAACCCAGGTTTTCGGCGTGACGAGCGAACGCTTTAACCACTATGCTACCCCACCGCCCCTTCAACAAACAAGGACTAATATACATGTACACTGCTACACAATGACCGGCATATTGTTCATTTGTTCGCGAAATAAAGGCCACACGTGTTACAAAGTAACAAAAGAGGGCATTAAACATAAAAGAATGCACACCGCACGAAGCTACACCATCTGTCAAGTTGGATTGTGGACAGCTCATTTGATCCCGCCTCAAACTGGTAGCAAATGTCATAAAAACAACAGGTGCGTCGCAGGTAGTTGTCCTATAGTAGGCTAATATTGTATACTGAGAGGACAGTGTATGATTGATTAACCAGTTGAACATCACGTGTACGGGTCATTAGCTCCACGTGAACATCGGAGTCACAGTACCTTTATTCCAACAGTTGCATCATCATCATCATCATCATCATCATCATCATCATCATCATCATCATCATCATCATCATCATCACCTAAGATTGGCATAGATACATAAATCTGAACATGAAAGTCGCTATACCTTTATACCGACGGTGTCATTATCATCAACATCATCGTTACCACCATCATCATCATAATTACCATCACATACATACATATATACATACATACATACATACACACACACACACACACATACACATACACACACATACATACACACACACACACACACACACACACACACACACATATACATACATACATACATACATACATACATACATACATACATACATACATACATACATACATACATACATACATACTGACATACATACATACATACATACAGACAGACACACACGGTTGCAAACTCGTCTAGTTAGAACTCTGCCACCTGTATATAACATTGAGGACAGCGTTTATAAACGTCGTCTGGTGTTAAGGCAAAGTGGTATTGCTCTGACAATAGTGAGTGAGTGAGTTTAGTTTTACGCCGCTTTCAGCAATATTCCAGCAATATCACGGCGGGGGACACCAGAAATGGGCTTCACACATTCTACCCATGTGGGGAATCGAACCCGGGTCTTCGGCGTGACGAGCGAATGCCTTAGCCACTAGGCTACCCCACCGTCCCGCTTTGACAATAGGTAGGTAGTATAAATCTATATTTATGCGCAGAAAGTATCCTTTTTTTAATCGATATACAGTCAAACACCGTTTTGACGAACTTAAGAGGACCTATGCAACATTTTGCGTTATCAGAGGTTCGACACAACCGCAAAAACATGTAATATGGATTAAGCAGGGACCAAGATTTTACTTCGAGACAAGCATATGTTTAACAGATAAAACAAAAGTGTATACGCAGTAACTAATATCACTTTATCATAAACAAATAGAAATATCCCATCAAACGTTATAGTATCAGTAACGTATCAGTATACGTAATAGTATCAGTAACGTATCAGTATACGTTATATTATCAGTAACGTATCAGTATACGTTATAGTATCAGTAACGTATCAGTATACGTTACAGTATCAGTAACGTATCAGTATACGTTATAGTATCAGTAACGTATCAGTATACGTTATAATATCGGCAACGTATCAGTATACGTTATAGTATCAGTAACGTATCAGTATACGTTATAGTATCAGTAACGTATTAGTAACGTATCAGTATACGTTATAGTATCAGTAACGTATCAGTATACGTTATAGTATCGGTAACGTATCAGTATACGTTATAGTATCAGTAACGGATCAGTATACGTAATAGTATCGGTAACGTATCAGTATACGTTATAGTATCAGTAACGTATCAGTATACGTTATAGTATCAGTAATTATCAGTATACGTTATAGTATCAGTAACGTATCAGTATACGTTATAGTATCAGTAACGTATCAGTATACGTTATAGTATCAGTAACGTATCAGTATACGTTATAGTATCAGTAACGTATCAGTATGCGTTATAGTATCAGTAATTATCAGTATACGTTATGGTATCAGTAACGTATCAGTATATGTAATGGTATCAGTAACGTATCAGTATACGTTATAGTATCAGTATACGTAATAGTATCGGCAACGTATCAGTATACGTTATAGTATGGGTAACTATCAGTATACGTTATAGTATCAGTAACGTATCAGTATACGTTATAGTATCAGTAACGTATCAGTATACGTTATAGTATCGGCAACGTATCAGTATACGTTATAGTATCGGTAACGTATCAGTATACGTTATAGTATCAGTAACGGATCAGTATACGTAATAGTATCAGTAACGTATCAGTATACGTTATAGTATCAGTAACGTATCAGTATACGTTATAGTATCGGCAACGTATCAGTATACGTTATAGTATCAGTAACGGATCAGTATACGTTATAGTATCGGCAACGTATCAGTATACGTTATAGTATCGGCAACGTATCAGTATACGTTATAGTATCAGTAACGTTTCAGTATACGTTATAGTATCAGGAACGTATCAGTATACGTAATACGTTGGAAGGAAAACCCATTTATGTCCACCACAGATGCACTCTTCACCATATAAATGTGATACACAAATCAAATTCGAGTAACGCTCGTTATTATAACAGGCATAGTACATGTTTCATAAAATACATATCCCTTATTTGATAACTGCGTTTATAGTTTGTTTGCCAAGATTAAAAGCATGAGTTGAGGTGATGAAAAAACGGTGATTACTTCCCTTTTGCTATTTGCATGGTCTGTGTCAATAGTTAACTAAACCTTCCTGTCGGAGAACACACATGTCCAAACAAAACGCTATTTACAATGTTATCTTACACTGGTACATCCGACGACGTTGGTGTGGTACAAGGCGCGCCATTGTCAGCTGCACTGTCGGGCTATGCAATAACACATATACATACTTTGCCATTACATAATAGATGTTATAAATTCTCTCACTTATATATTTATGTGATATAAATATTATCATAATTACATCAAATATGTGACATAAATTCTCTCACATCTATAGTCACATATGTGATATAAATATTCTCATAATTACATCAAATATGTGAGAGAAACTCTCTTACATTTATAGTCAAATACGTGATATAAATATTCTCATAATTGCATCAAATATGCGACATAAATTCTCTCACATCTATAGTCAAATATGTGATATAAATAATATCATAATTACATCAAATATGTGACATAAATTCTCTCACATCTATAGTCACATATGTGATATAAATATTCTCATAATTACATCAAATATGTGACAGAAACTCTCTAACATTTATAGTCAAATACGTGATATAAATATTCTCATAATTGCATCAAATGTGACATAAATTCTCTCACATCTATAGTCAAATATGTGATATAAATAGTCTCATAGTTACATCAAATATGTGACAGAAACTCTCTTACATTTACAGTCAAATATGTGATATATATCGTCTCATAATTGAATCAAATATTTCCTGTAAATTCTCTGATACTTACAGTCAAATATATTCTGTACATTGTCTGATATTTGCATCAAATACTAGTATGTGAAATAGGCTCTCGCATATAGACAGTCAATCATGTGATATATATCGTCTCATAATTGAATCAAATATAAACTGTAAATTCTCTGATATTTACAATCAAATATATGATATATATTGTCTCATAATGGCATCAAATATGTGACATAAATTCTCTTACATTTACAGTCAAATATGTTCTGTACATTGTCTCATAATTGCATCAAATATGTGAAATAGGTTTTCGCATATAGACACTCAAATATGTGATATATATCGTTTCATAATTGAATAAAATATGTTCTGTAAGTTCTCTCATATTTACACTCAAATATGTGATATACACATGTATCGTTTCATAATTAAATAAAATATGTGCTGTAAGTTCTCTCATATTTACAATCAAATATGTGATATATATCGTCTCATAATTGCATCAATAGTTGCCTTTTGGCAAGGTAATTAATGCTATCACATGCTAGTGAAGAACATTTTGTACCGTGAACTTCAGATCTATAACTTTTAACTTCCATCATTTATTCGTTATTTTTAAAGGTTGCCATTTATATGACTACCAGCAATGCCTGAGGGATTACATTTCTTTTCGAATAGGCGCTTTATCTGATTTCGTTACAAACGGATTTCACAATTCAAAATAAAATCAAATAAACTGTCCAAAAATTGTTCAACAAATACGATGTTTCTTTCTTCTGTGTGACGGACGTCTTCGTACAATAAAGCCCCCACTCCAAAGGCCATAAACTCCATTTTCAAAACAGAGCCTGTGTATATATTAATAAGTCTGTGTATATAATAATCTGCGGACTGTTTTGCTAAAACAATTGCTTTCACTTGAGGTATCCGTCAGAGTGTTCAATATGTAACTCAGAATCTTCTGAGTCTTCACATGGACAGCATTTGTGAAGATCATTTTAGTTCACATGCCGTGAAATGCAGGAATATCTTTAAAAAGACGGCATCATATCACCCACCACTGTCACTAAGGCCATATTTAAAATTCGTCTGAGTATCATATCAAGGCAGTATTAGAGAAAGGATTCGTTGGCAAATGTGAGGATTTGATGTCGTCATCGTGAGCCCAGGTACAGGTCGAGATCAGGAAGCAGCTTACATCTCCGTGGCGATGGCGGCGTTATGTGACAGGGGACTGACCACAGGTGCCCTTTATCAGAAGATTGAGCGGATTGACCAGCGACAGTAACAGCAGGCACAGCAAGAACAAGTTCACCTGAAATGCAGTTTGTTTTTAGTTGTTATATCAATATAAAACCACACACACACTCGAGTATTTTGAAATAGGAACATCAACAGCAAGCAGTTGCCTATGTTGTTTGTTGTTAAGCGCCGCACACAGCAATATTTCAGCTATGTGGCCAATAATTGGTTGGGTAGTTGTTATTTTAATCCACACGCAACAATATTCAAACACTGTGGTGGCGATCTGTAAATAATCGAGTCTGGACCAGACAATCCAGTGATCAACATCCTGAAAATCGATCTACGCAATTGGGATACGATGACATGTGTCAACCAAGTAAGCAAGCCTGATTACCCAATTCCGTTACGTCGCCTCGTACGATACGGATGGGTTACTGAAGACCAACTCTAACCCGGATCTTCACGGGTCTCCTTTATATAGTATATACTTACGGCAATGGGAGCAAACGGTCCACTTGCTATCCACATGAATAAAGCGTATTGGAGGAACAGCACTATTCCTGCTGTCGTGAACACGATTCCGTAGAACACACCAAAATATTCCCGGGGGTACCTGAAGAAACATATTTTAAATTCCGTACGGATAGATTCTCAGGAAACAGTGTCCAGATTTACTGTGAAGTCAAAGTCGTATGTTTTGTATAAGGTGTATTTTCAGACATTGTCAAGCATACCTCATTTGAATGTAGCATGTTTACCTTATTGTGGAATGTCGCATGTGTACGTAATGTGGATGTCGCATATATACCCAATGTGAATGTCGTAATATATACTTAATGTATACACCCAGTGTGAATGTTATACATGAATCATGCATCTATGTCTAATGTGAATGTCGCACACAATATGAAGGCTGCATGTATACACAATGTGAATGTTGCATGTATGCACGATGTGAATGTTGCATGCATGCACGATGTGAATGTTGCATGCATGCACGATGTGAATGTTGCATGCATGCACGATGTGAATGTTGCATGCATGCACGATGTGAATGTTGCATGCATGCACGATGTGAATGTTGCATGCATGCACGATGTGAATGTTGCATGCATGCACGATGTGAATGTTGCATGTATGCACGATGTGAATGTTGCATGCATATATGTGCATGTTGCATGCATGCACGATGTGAATGTTGCATGTGATGTGAATGTTGCATGTATGCACGATGTGAATGTTGCATATATACACAATGTGAATGTTGCATGTATGCACGATGTGCATGTTGCATATATACACCATGTGAATGTTGCATGTATGCATGATGTGCATGTTGCATGTATGCACGATGTGAATGTTGCATGCATGCACGATGTGAATGTTGCATATGTACACAATGTGAATGTTGCATGTATGCATGATGTGAATGTTTATGTATAAACAATGTGAATGTTTGTGTATGCACGATGTGAATGTGGCATGTATACACAATCTGAATGTTGCATGTATGCACGATGTGAATGTTGCATGTATACACAATGTGAATGTTGCATGTATGCACAATGTGAATGTTGCATGTATACACAATGTGAATGTTGCATGTATACACAATGAGAATGCTGCATGTATGCACAATGTGAATGTTGCATGTATGCACAATGTGAATGTTGCGTGTATGCATGATGTGAATGTTGCATGTATGCATGATGTGAATGTTGCATGTATACACGATGTGCATGTTGCATATATACACGATGTGCATGTTGCATGTATACACGATGTAAATGTTGCATGCATGCACAATGTGAATGTTGCATGTATGCACGATGTGAATGTTGCGTGTATGCACAATGTGAATGTTGCATGTATGCATGATGTGAATGTTGCATGTATACACGATGTGCATGTTGCATATATACACGATGTGCATGTTGCATGTATACACGATGTGAATGTTGCATGTATGCACAATGTGAATGTTGCATGTATGCACAATGTGAATGTTGCGTGTATGCACAATGTGAATGTTGCATGTATGCATGATGTGAATGTTGCGTGTATGCATGATGTGCATGTTGCATGTATGCACGATGTGAATGTTGCGTGTATGCATGATGTGAATGTTGCATGTATGCACAATGTGAATGTTGCGTGTATGCATGATGTGAATGTTGCATGTATGCACAATGTGAATGTTGCATGTATGCACAATGTGAATGTTGCGTGTATGCACAATGTGAATGTTGCGTGTATGCACAATGTGAATGTTGCGTGTATGCATGATGTAAATGTTGCATGTATGCATGATGTGAATGTTGCGTGTATGCACGATGTGAATGTTGCGTGTATGCACAATGTGCATGTTGCATGTATGCACAATGTGAATGTTGCGTGTATGCATGATGTGAATGTTGCATGTATCCACAATGTGAATGTTGCATGTATACCCAATGTGAATGTCGCATGTATACCCAATGTGAATGTTGCATGTATACCCAATGTGAATGTCGCATGTATACCCAATGTGAATGTCTCATGTTTACCCAATGTGAATGTCGCATCTACACCTAATGTGAATATGTCGCATATTTACTTAATGTACATGTTTTCGATATATACCTCATGTGAATGTCGAGACAGTTCTGAGATATTTGCCTCAATGTTTGAACATGAAGGAAATGGTGCAGACATTAAAAAAGACAATCAGCATATCCTGGCACGACTAAGAGACGTAACTCTGTGCAGTGTGGAGAAGAATTTTTTCTGAAGTTTGTAAAAAGTTGAAAGTCAGTATGTAAAACTTTTCATCTCTATTAAATGAAGATTAAATTATAAAAGTAAGTCAAAATAATTAACAAATGAATTAATAGTAGTCATGTGAGAGTGAGTGTGTGAGTGAGTTGAGTTTTAATCCGCACTCAGCATTATTCCAGCTACATGGTGCGGTCTGTAAATAATCGAGTCTGGACCAGAAATTCCAGTGATCAACAGCATGAGCATCGATCTGCACAATTTGGAACCGATGACATGTGTCAACCAATTCAGCGAGCCTGACCTCCCGATCCCGTTAGTTGCCTCTTACGACAAGCATGGGTTACTGAAGACCAATATTCTAAACCGGGTTAGTAGTCATGTGAAGCAGAACTACTTTTTATTGTCTATGACCTCACATAACTTGTGACGTCATGTATTCTTGCGCTGTTCACTGTTGACTGTTCAATGTGTTTTATATTTAGATATAAACCAAGACGCTAGTCTGTTTTCCTATACTTCGCCCTGTTTGTGAGAACTATGCCAGATAAGGCTTACTGTTATCAATAACATTACTAGAAACTTTATTCATAGTCATGTTCTGCTTCACTATGACACATATTTGATAAAATATTCTAACAGAAATTCCACTTACACGTCCACTACGAATGACCACGTCAGCGCGAACACGCACTGCTTGTAGATGACGAACAGAACGAACAACGCATACAGTATCTCCTCCGCTTGGATAAACTGCAGACCCACAGTTACCGCCCCTAGCAGTGTTGTCATGGTGAGAGGGAAAACAGCCGGAAGTAGTTGTCGATGGTATCCTTTGTAATCTGCATCATAGCGAATTCTGTGGGTAACTGAGGCACGCATACACAATGTGAATGTTGCACAGTTCACTTGTGGTGCTTTTTAACTTGCACATTTTGAAATGAAACAGTTCAAGTGATCGATATGTTTATAGTAGCAAATTATGGACTTGGGCACGCAAATACGCAGAAATACATATTTTGAAATGAGAACAGTTCAGGTTATCGATATGTTTATGATAAAACCGCCCATTATGGATAAAGCATAAAATTCGCTGAAATACACATTTTGAACTGAAAACAGTTCAGGTGATCGATATTTTTATAATATTACAGCAAACTATGGGCTAAGGCATACAAATACGCTTCAAATGGGCTTCAAACATTGTACCCATGTGGGGAATAGAACACGGGTTTTCAGCGTGACGAACACTAGCTTTAACTAGTCCACTGCCTCACTGCCCCATTGCCCCATATATTGAAAGAAAGGCAGTGAATTGAAAAGATTGAGGTGAGAGTGACATTTAGTTTTTTCGTCACGTCGCCCGACTAAATGACATTCGACCCAATCCTGAATCTGGAGTATACCTGGATCCAATTTGTTTCCTTCACCAGGCCAGGTTGACAGTTGACACGATGAAGAAGAAATGGGACGAGGAATGTTGTTAAAAACAGATGGCAAGGGGTGCCATAGACTTCCACACGACTCTAAGGCAATACTTTATAATAATTTAAAGTATTACTTTTATACAAATATACATAAAATTAACACACTGTCCCTCTAACAGACTGGCGTCCTTACTGTCAACCTTACCTCTAAAGGACAGCATTACTAATAATATTCATGATCTTAGCATTCAGTACAGTCAGCGAGTACATAACTCAATGACCCAAAAAGTTATCTGTAAATCTGTCCTCTGCAGTACCTGTTGTGTTCTTCTGTGTACGTCTTATGGATGTATAGTAATGTTAATAATGTCTGTCCCTGCCTCTCTATCTCGAATGTCCGGATACTAGTATCTCGAAATATAACACGGGTTGACTGTGTTCGAGATTCTGGGGTTCAACTTTATTTTAAAGCATACGTTGGTCTTACCTTTGAAAGCCATTCGTTGACAGTCGTAGAGGAATCCGCCGACCACGGCGAAGATGGCTGCGCACATGAGAGAGAAGGAAAAGACATCCGTGAAGTGATTGACTGAAACAGATAATAGGTACGACTGGAGAAAACCACATGAGTATTACACAAAAACAACAATATGTGGCACCAGGGCACTTGTCAAAATTGATTCCTTGGAGATCTTGATAAAATATGAAACACCGATATATAGTACAACGTCATAACACCACAGTAAGTAGAATTTTCTAGAGTAGGTGTGTTTAGTTTTAGGCTGCTGAGAGCCATACCGGTTCAACTTCATAACACCACGGTAAGTTCAATGTTTTAGATTGAGTGAGTTACGTTTTACGCTGATTTACTAATATTCCAGCAATGTTAGGACTGGGACCCCAGAAATGAGCTTCACACATTGTACCCATGTACGAGAATCGAACCCGGGTTGGGGTGACGGGCAAACGCTGTAACCACTAGGCTACACTACCGCCTCCAATGCTTTAGACCATTTACCAGTCTCTGTGCCGTCATTGTACAGCATATCTCTTATTGATCCTAGAATGTTGAGTGAGTCCAGTTCAACGCCTTTATAGGTCCGTAAATGTTATTTGACGCCGCAGTCAGCAGTATGTCAGCAAGGTAATGTTCAGTAATCGAGTCGGGGCTAGATAAACCACTGGTTTACGTGATGGGCAAGGTTCCCCGATGTCCTGGTACGATGGCGGGTAATAAACCCTACCCTGACCCATGATCAGGTCTTGTAGAGTTCCTTGACTGATGGTTATACACATGATGCCAAACTATCGGTACCATGTTGACCTGCAGGACCAAATCCTTTGGACGCAGGATCACGATACAATTTACACTGGATGACGGTACTGCTGAGGACCAAGCTTTTCTCTAAGATCATGCATGATCCTTAGGATCGCAGTTTGTTTAAGGATCATGGCATTGCTAAGGACCAAGGTCTTCTGTAAGATCATGCATGTTTTTGGTCCATAGGATCGCAGTGTGTTCAAGGATAATGGCATTCCTAGGGACCAAGGTCTTCACAAAGATCATGCATGCTTTTGGTCCCTTGGATCACGGTGTGTTTAAGGCTCATGACATTGGTAAGGACCAAGGTTTTCTCTTAATAATCATGCATACTTTTGGTCATTATGATCACGGTGTGTTCAAGGATCATGGCATTCCTAGGGACCACAGTATTCTCTAAGATCATGCATGCATCTTTTCGGTCATGTGTGTTCAAGGAGCATGACATTCCTAAGGATCATTGTTTTCTCCGAGATCATAGACGTTTTCGGTAATTAGGTTCACGGTATGCCCTCTAACCATGGCGTTCCAAAGGAAGATGCTATTATTTAAGATCATGACATGCTTTTGGTCCATTATCACTCCACATTCGGATTTTCAATCAGTTGGACCTACAGTACCAAATCCTTAATATCCAGATGACCGAATAGAATGAGGATCAAGTGGTGACAATGTGTCGCCTGAACCCGTGCCATGGCAACCAGACAATGCTAGCAGACATCGGTTAGGGTTGTAAGGAGTGAATGAGTGGGTTTAGTTTTATGCCGCAGCATGAGCATCGATCTGCGCAATTGGGAACCGATGACATGTGTCAACCAAGCCAGCGAGCCTGACCACCTGATCCCGTTAGTCGCCTCATACGACAAGCATGGCTTACTGAAGGTTCATTCTAACCCGGACCTGCACGGGTGAGGATTGTAATAATTGATATATGAATTATCCTCCAACCGAGACTCGAAGACATGAATATACGTGTTTCTGTAACACATGCTACGTAATTCTTTCGTCATTCACTTGTAAAAATGAATTTGAGAAGCAAACCATTGCATATTGGTTAGGTTATGATGCATTCAGTTATGATAAAGACAGAAGACGTAGAAAACACATTTGTGGTTCAGTGAAAAGGTAATGGGAACTATTTGTACAAGCATGTACACGTATACACGTATACACGTAACATGATGTAAACCCATAACCATCGGTGTACGAAGTAGGACAGTCCCCAGGTGAACTCTGTATGGATTAGGGTGTGATATTTAAAATATGAATGTAATTGATGAGTTGTATGTATGTCACACGTGGCGGTCATGTAGATGTGTTCCATGTACAAATATTCCACAAAAATAAAAAATGTACAGTATTTGTCACTATCCCAGATACCCGTGAAGATCCGGGTTTGAATTGATCTTCAGTAACCCATGCTTGTCGTCAGAGGCTATTAACAGGCACGTGGTCAGGCTGGCTGACTTGGTTGACACGTGTCATCGTATCCTAATTGCGTAGATTGATGCTCATGCTGCTGATCACTGGATTTTCTGGTCCAGACTCGATTATTTACAGCCTGCAGTCATATAGCTGGCATATGGCTGACAATGCTGTGTGCGGCGGTATACAACAACCAACCAACCCAACCATTGTTCCAGATCATCAAACAGCATGAGTTCTCATAAACCTGCTTGGTATTGCATGTTTTACACTGAATTATTTAATGGTTTGGGACATATTCTTAGACAGAACGTTTCTACCTTGTGAACCGTGGATGACGATCTCGCAATGAAAAGAGCCTTGACACGAAACTGTGTGACATTTACTTTATGACATAGGCTCATTAAGAATAACAATGAATCGTATGCACGTAAACATCCGTTTACATGTCGAGAGATTGTTCGCTTGAAGAGTTTTCAATGCTCATTGCTCGTGGCGTAATGGGCTGACGTAGTTGTGTTCAGACAAGCGCAAGATGTCTCCGCGGACCGTACCGACCTGTGGACCTGATGCCCGCATCCCTAGTGCACTTAACAAGCATTTAGAAATCATCATTTTACCGTGGCGAAGTATCATCACCTTTATATAACTTTCACTTATGATACAATGATAATTGGGTGCGTATATTACACGTATACATGTATGCCGCGTGTTACGCGTTGTGTGTTTTGAACAGTTAACAATCATATAGTCATGAAGATCACGCCATGTTTCACATTGTATGGCTTAGATGATGGTAAAGCATATATGTTAATGCCTAGGTCACATACACCTAATGTTTCAAAGGTCGCCGACCGATGGGTTTCACCGATGTTACGGCGAGCGACAGATTTTCGTCCACATCTGTGTCACATAGGCGCAGCAGTCACAAAACCAAGGATGATCGGATACGGTTCAAGTCACTTGGAAAATGGACAGCTAAAATCGTCAAGTGACTGACGGTCATCTGGCGGGAATCGGCCGGACATATCCTGACACTCGGACGGTATCTTTCCGATGTAAACCAAATCGTTCGGTTCCCGAACAGGCGCTGGTCGATGCCTGGATTAATATCGCCCGGTTTTCCTCTCGCTAGGAAAGGAGCCTACTCAGTGCCCGGTCAATCAAAGTTGGTGTTCAACACAATCCACATTTCAGAGTCGATGCTCCCTCTGTAGCTCTGCCATCAGAGTCTCGAACTGTCCGTATAATTCAGGACGACGCAGCAGCCAAGGGCAGATCCACCACCTCTTGCCACCCTCTCTTCTTCCTGCAACAACTCTGCTAGAATGGCAGTCTGACGATGTCGGGCTCTAGCATATTCCTTACGGAGCCCAGCCAATCTCAGCAAGTTTAGTGGGTCAGGCATCCTGATGACCTATGCTGCTCAACCCATTCAGACCATTCTTTATACCCCGGACCAGGCACGTAAACATTCATGAAATCTGAATGATACCCGTGCGGCGCCTGCTCGATGCTTGTCCAGACTATTGTTGGTCACCTTCCGACTTAGTTCAATCGTACGGTCTACGAACAGGAACAATCCCAGTATTGATCGATTCTCGTCAGATAACCTTTCTGTTATCCTCCAGTGACCATACCACACCAGCGGACAGAAACAATCATCCTATTCCCTGGCGGCCTGGCAGTTATTTTCTTCCGAGTTGTCCACAAAGTGTCAACGGCGTCTTTCCGATGTCAAAAACATAGCCGATGTCCACGGATGATCGTCCAGCTCTCGGTGTATCTCTCAAATTTGCCGATTTTCAGCCCGGCTGGGCATCGTAAAATAATCTTTCATATGTGACCTATGCATTACGTAGATTTACGATGTCGTAACGCCACGATCGCTTCGTTCAGTCATCACATAAAGATCTTACGTGATTTTAACTATCATACTTTACGTGAGCCTTACGATCTTCTTCGTGTCTTGGGGCGGTGGGGTAGCGTAGTGGTTAAAGCGTTTCCTCGAAGACCCAGGTTCGATTCCCCACATGGGTACATTGTGTGAAGGCCATTTCTGGTGTCCCCCGCCGTGATATTGCTGGAATATTGCTGAAAGCGGCGTAAAACTAAACTCACTCACTCACACTTTTTATATTTGAGAATGCTATATACATTACACCACGTTTATAAGTCACACGCTTGTAACGAACTACGGATGCAACGAATTGTTGCTTAGTCCCGATCATTTTCAGTATAGTTTAGTCGGAATGCTTAGAACGAACTGCGGTTGTAACAAAGTAATACTAATAGGCACCAAGAGAGGTATGAATGACGAGGACGATTGATAATGTTGACGCCACTGTACGGAATTGTGTCATCGTTGGAATAAAGTGTGAAATTGACTGACTGACTGAGTTTGGTTTTACGCCGCTTTTAGCAATATTCCAGCAACATCACGGCGGGGGGACACCAGAAATGGGCTTTACACATTGTACCCATGTGGGGATTCGAACCCGGGTCTTCGGCGTGACGAGCCAACTCTTTAACCTGTAGGCTACCCCACCGCCCCTGTGAAATTGAAGCCTGTTATGACACTCCGTACGGCGGTGGGGTAGCCCAGCGGTTGAAGCGTTAGCTCGTCACCCCGAAGACGCGGGTTATATTCATCACATGGGTAAAATGTGTGAAGCCCATTTCTGGTGTCCTTCGACGTGAGACTGCCTCCGTGGTGTATTGGTTAGAGCGTCCGCCCGGAGAGTGGAAGGTCGCGGGTTCGATTTCCGGCCGCGTCATACCAAAGACGTTAAAATATGGTACTTATTGGTCCCTGCCTGGCGCTCGGTATTAATGGGTACAACACGGACTGGTAGGCTCGGAGTCAGTATAATGTGTCTGAGTGAGGTATTCATGCTTCACTGCGGCATGGTATCTCAGTGAGCCAAGTCATGAACGCTGTTGTCCTTGCAGATACTTTTGCGTTTCTATGGACATAAATATTATTTTGGAGACATTCTTGGAAGCAACATACTTACGGCGCGTTGTCATGGTTTTCATGACATGACATTGCAAAAGCGATTTTTCGGTTAAATAAAAGTGCTATAGCTTTAAACTTACTATACTGATCCGCCTAGCGCTGGTCATGAACTTGTGCTCGGTGACATGAGTATTTTATTTTTATTTTATTTTATTTCAGATTATTTTGCATGGTTTAGTATTGAGAGACAGAGTAAAGATACGGTTGGTTATTGCATATAAGAGGCTATTAAAGGATTGTCATGAGAAAATGACATTCCGAAAGATCACAGCAATAGGAAACCAAAACATTGCATTTTTCAAACAATTTTCAAATTTAAACATTAAATGCGGAACGGCCATTTCTTACACTCACCCTGCGCCCCATGTTATATGTGACCAATTTCTAATGTCATTTTCAGTCATTTATCCGCTGAGTTATCGATCTTGAATGGGTTCTACCACTCAGTTAAAAAATCTATTTTTATGTGACAGTTGTAATTAGCATAACATATGTTGCATTACAGGATCATGTTCTGATCGATATTTATGCACTCCAAGCTTCCATCACTGTAATATTTGATCAGATAAAAACTAGTGCCTATATGTGGAAGGTTTCTTTGTTATTTTAATAATAATGCATTTTCCTCCTCTCCTTCAGACCCATGAGCTGAAACTTTTTGTCTTACTAAACGCCGAGGCTGTAAATATCGAAAATCCAATATGGCAGCCAGAGTCAACCATCTTCAGTTTTTTAAATAATGGGTTTCCAAAAATCAATTGGTCTGCTGGGCAAAAAGTATATGATTGGGATGTTTATTACGCAAATATTGTATAAAATGTTAAAACTTCACGATTGGTCAAGAAATATTCTCGTGTTTGTGTGTGCAATTGATATGTATAAAAAAATTATTACCAATGAACAAATTTTCTTACCTTTTTCCGTGTGCCTGTGAAGTACCCGTTCTAACATGGCGTTGGAAATTCCAATAAATGTGAGTAGATAGAAGTCGTTCACAACGAACCAGAACAGATGGAACAAGAACGTCCTATTGAACACACAACTCCTGAGAGTGGGCATGACCTCCTCCCCAACAGGAGATGGTAACATGGGTGAATCCACGTCATGTTTAGGTGAGCAAGGTGGACTTCCGTTTGCTATGTTGAGTTCTAGTTGTTCCTTTCCTGAAATAAAGAAGATATACAATTGCGTGAGTATGGTTTCACGACGCTTTTCGCAATATTCAGCAATAGCTGGGGACACCAGAAACGGGCTTCACACATTTTACCCATTTGATGAATCGAACCTGGACCTTCGGCGTGACGAGCGAACGCTTTAACCACTACGCTACCCCGCCGCTCCAAGACATAAAAGACCCACAGGATGAAGAACGCAAACCATAGGAAGATGTTGAGTATCATCAGCAAAATGGACGAGGACACTCCTTCCAGTGTAGAGCGATACCGCATGTATCATTAATTACTTAAAAGGATCTGTGATTTAATGGGCCTCCACACGCCTTTCATTTGTTACTAAGCGACGGTCAACAAAGGTACAGGGTCAGAGCGGTCAGTTAAGGACATATTGGTTGGACCACAGCTCACACCATCTCAGTAAAGTACGTTTATAACGAACAATGATGAATATAACTAACTGTTTCTGGACCTGAGCTCCTGTTGAATATTTTAGTTAATATGCGCATAAATGAAATGCGAATTAGAGCGAGTGAGTTTAGTTTTATGCAGCTTTTAACCTTTTAGCAATATTCCAGCAACAGTATGGCGGGGGACACCAGAAATGGGATTCACTTGTGGCGAATCGAACCCGGATCTTCGACGTGACAAGCGAACGCTTTCACCACTAGGCTACCCCATCGCCCCTATAACGAACTTGAGTTTAAACGAGGTAGAATAAGCAGTCAGTTTACTTTCGTCATATTCGTAATTTACTCCTTGTTTACGTAGTTTACACTTTCTATATTTTAGACAATGTTTCCAAAATGATAGTAAACAAGCATTAAACATAATGTACTGATGTATCCCAAACTATACATTAGGAAACACTATCTGGACTTAAAATCGACGACATCTACACCAGCAGCATATTCCTGGCGTACTGGAATTCGAAATGGGTTCAAATCCAGAGATAAAATACACTGCACTGCCGAGGATGGGGTAAATCGCTTCGCGTAACTTTTAGTGTCCTTCATGGCTATAGGAATCCAGTTTCCCGACATATCCTTTATTCACAGGAAGTTGATTCAGCTTATTCGACGTTTTTATTCGACACAAAAGTGTGTTTGGGGTAGAGAATTCATGGCATATACGCTTCGTTGGGATATAAAAGTGAACTTATATTTCGAGTGATTTGTATAAACACGGACTCAAGGCCTACAACCCTAAATTCAACCCTAATATAAACATGTTCAATTGTGGCATTCAAAATCACAAACATGCTTAGGTGAGTGAGTGTATTCAGGGTTTACGCCGCTTTTAGCAATATTCCAGCAATTTCACGGCGGGGGACACCAGAATGGGCTATACACATTGTACCCATGTTCTACAGTGTGACGAGCGAACGCTTTAACCACCAGGCTACCCCACCGCCCCACATGATTAGGATCGAAGCGTGATCATATTTCAACTTTTTCATAAAAGAGTAGATGAAACATCTAATACCGAATTTCTTAGTATCGTGTAGATGATCAGCGGAGAGTGTTTCCGTATGGTGAAAATGTGAAAAATCATGAAAAACTATTCATATGGAGAATAACAGATATTTGATATTCTTAATAAATGCTATTTACTCAGCCCAAAAGCCTTGGATACAATGACATGTGTCAACTAAGTCAGCGAGCCTGACCACACGATCCCGTCAGTAGTCTTGTATTTCTATGAATGCGTTTAAGCTCGGGGATAATTACCGTATTTTCGACGTATAATCAGGTTCGGAACGCACCTGTTACCTAGGTATGATTCTATCACACGTATATTCCTTCTGATAGCGCAGCGGGGTAGTCTTGTTGATAAAGCGTTCGCCCGTTACGCCGGGTTCGATTCTCCACATGGGTAAATGTGTGAAACCCATTTCTGGAGTCCCCCCGCGGTGATATAACTGGAATATTGCTAAAACCCGCGTAAAACTAAACTGACTAACGTAGTGACTCGAATCGTGCAAAGCTATGAATATTTTTTCCACAACACTGCTTCCACGTACCATCCATGATCGCTGGAGATTTCTCGCAAGTCACGAGCGGGGGGAACTGTTGGTTATCCTTGACACTGACGTCATTCTCCTCCACCGGAACTGTGAGTTCGCGCACCGGATATTGCGAGCGACGGAAGAAGAGGATGGAGTTTGCTGTCACGAAGACGGCGTTGAGGGATGACAGCAAGATGTACGAGTGTTGTCTTGGTATGCCGTTCTCAAACGCAACCTGACAAAAAAAAAACATGGATTAAAATAAAACGATGACGATAGTAGAGGAAAATGTAGGAAATCATGACAACAATACCAGTTACTTCCCAATTTCAATAGAAATCGATGAAGCGTGAGCGAGGTGTACAACGGAGTGAGGTACTTGAATGTGCAGTGGACCGAAGAAGACTCCCTAAAGATGTGGTAACAAAGGGGACAAAGGAAGGTATTGAATTGAGCGGTGTGAATGGAGCGACGATGGTGTTCGTTGGGATGGATAGGAAAAGTCCGTCTGCTTTAAGACTGTGGTCTGCTAGCGAACCACTTCCAGTTTACACGTCCGAGGAAGGTTTAAATGATGGCATTACTTTTTAGCTGTATTGCTATGGATGGGAGGTTCGTAGATCTGTGAAGTGTGTATCGATGTCTGTCTAGGGACTACACATATATTATCATCGAGGTATATAAGGATTATATTCTAAGTATGCAAACAAAAAAAACCGACAAAACAAGCAATTCCATTCATATCATTTATTGATTCAAGTCAATCGGTTTTATACAAAGCTGTGATATACGAATGGACAATAGGATTCACTCTGGAACAGGCTGCTGCTTCAAGGCGCGATTGTTTAAACGGCAAGTCCATGTTTTGAAACACATTTCGCACTGTTGAATATTCAGTTCACCTTTCCTATGCTGTTTTAAGGTTGAATGGTTATCAGTAGTCTATGTTTTATCCACTGCCTTTAACGATGTCCGTCCAGGGGTCCCAGTTTCAAAACTCCTCTCACGTAGGGGAAAATTCGGCGTTTCTCATCGTTCAAGCGCCTCTGTGTATGAGGTGTTTTCAAAATATGAATCAAACTAGTGCGGCGTTGAGGCATTCTCTTCTGACTGTTAGAATATACTTGAGAATTTCCTATCTCCTTAGGCTTTTGTGACTGTTGCGCATGCTGTCCTTTCTTTACAGTTCAGGGTGGCTGCCCGTGGACACTGAAGACCATCAAGTGTGTATGTCACAAGTGTGCTGTGAAGAAAAGAGGGTCGTTTAACTCTCGCCAGCAAACGGGTTGGACGTGAACAACATTTAGGCAGCTGACCCTAGAGATATATTTAGGAAGACCACGTTAAGAACAACGATGGTCAGAGATGCATGTGACTTGAAACGTCAACAGTATAAAAGAAAGCTTGAACCCTGTAATCTGGACACTTGTATGGGATCACGATGGGAGTGACTACCTTTAATTTGGTCTCCTCAAGAGAGATACCCTCCTCCTCAAGAGAAACACCTACCTCCTCCTCCTCCCTCAAGAGAAACACCTACCTCCCTCCTCCTCACAATACATGGCCTGATCAACCCCGACCTACCCGCATTGTTTGGTGTTATACTCAATGGTAATATCTTGGACGAGGATAATATTTCGCGGCTGTTTACTCAAACCTCCCATCACAAGAATGTATTGATCTTTCTCTTGGTACAAAATCTGTTTCCGAGAGGTAAAGAATCGAGAGACATTGCTTTGAACGCGCATTATGTCAGCTTGTTTCATCCCCCATAGATAAACAGCAAATCAAACTCTTTGATGGTCTAAAACCTACCACCAAAGATCACCGTTGCCTAGGGAAAAGTTGACTACAACAGAATCTCTGGATAGTCCTCTGACTGAAGAAGAGAGACTTCACAGGCAGACACGAGTAGTGAGACATCGTTGACCCAGAACATGCGTCTTCAGCGTAAGACATCTAGACTCGAACTGAACAGTGACTATGACGACCTAGCCTCTTCCCAGAAAGGCAGTGGTCAAGGACATTGGACATGTTTCGCATGCGCAACAGATAGCGATGTGAAGCTACAACGCATCAATGTTTAGGACGAACGCAAGAATGGATTGAGAATGCCTAAGGAGATAGGAAATAAATACCGGTCATTAGTATATCAGTCTAACATTCAGAAGAGAATGCCGAGTCAACGCCGCACGTCTAGTTTGGTTCATATTTTGAAAACACCTCATACACTGAGGCGCTTGAACGATGAGAAACGCCGAATTTTCCCCTACATGAGAGGAGTTGTGAAACTGGAACCCCTGGACGGACATCGTTAAAGGCAGTGGATAAAACATAGACTATTGATAACCATTCAACCTAAAAACAGCATAGGAAAGGTGAACTGAATATTCAACAGTGCGAAATGTGTTTCAAAACATGGACTTGCCGTTTAAACAATCGCGCCTTGAAGCAGCAGCCTGTGTCTAGAGTGACTGAACTGTTGACTTTAATGTTCCAGAGTGAATCCTATTGTCCATTCGTATATCACAGCTTTGTATAGAACCGATTGACTTGAATCAATAAATGATATGAATGGAATTGCTTGTTTTGTCGGGGTTTTTTGTTTGCATACTTAGAATATAATCCTTATATACCTCGATGATAATATATGTGTAGTCCCTAGACAGACATCGATACACACTTCACAGATCTACGGGAACCGCTAGCAGACGACGAACACCTGTGTCATCTCATTCACACCGCTCAATTCAATACCTTCCTTTGTTCCCTTTGTTACCACATCTTTAGGGAGTCTTCTTCGGTCCACTACACATTCAAGTACCTCACTCCATTGTACACCCGCTCACGCTTCATCGATTTCTATTGAAACTGGGAGGTAACTGGTATTGTTGTCATGATTTCCTACATTTTCCTCTACTGACGATGAAAACAACAATGCCGACGCCAAGGTGACATCATCAACATCAACATCAAAAGACCACCCAAACTCCATTACTGTATACCATTTTAAGCTGCAACAATGATAATAATCATAATAACAAGAATAATAACTAATAGTGCTGTAACGATGCATCGAACTATCGACGGATTGCAAGTGTTGAGTCTCCGATAGTAATTAATCGATGGTAGAAACGAAAAACTATCGATGCACCGACAATTGACTTTCTTTGATAATTGCGCAGTGGAAAATACTGGAAATACCAGATTCGTTCACTTTGATTTAGAGTTATCCGCCCCTGTTACCTCTTACATGGCGGCAAACAGGGCAGTCGACTAGGGGTTCGAAATTGTGAATAACTATAACAATTGTTTACACCTCATTAGTCACCCCAAATATCCATTTAAGGAACCTTATATAACAGTGTTTCAAAAGTTCACAGATATACAGTTATTTATGTGTAAGTAGATTGAACAGTTTCACCCCTATATTTATTTTTTAGGAGTAAACATATTACATATATTATAGTGTATGGCATTCTGTACAATCTACAGGATTTTTAGCTTGCAGTTATTACTTCTTGATGCATGTGCAGGTGCTTGTATTTGGTTTCAGTCCTCTTATTCTGCTTACTGCCCTACTTATTTTGTTGCAGTGTTCCACTGTAAACCATGTACATCCCCACGTATCAATATAATAGTCCATGGGGGCGGTGGGGTAGCCTAGTGGTTAAAGCCTTGGCTTGTCACGCCGATTCGATTCCCCACATGGGTATAATGTGTGAAGCCCATTTCTGGTGTCCCCGCCATACTATTGTTGGAATATTGCTAAAAAGCGGCGTAAAAATAAGCTCACTCACTCTTGTTCGCATTTCACTCACTCACTCTGTAGTCAGGTATGGTCATAAACGCCTGTGGATTTGCGTGTGCAGATAATGGAGTCTGGATCAGACAATCCAGTGACACCAATGAAGTTCCAGGTTAGAATTGGTCTCTAGCAACCCATTCTTGTCGCAATAAGTGACTAACTTGTTGGCACAACACGTGGCCGTCGGCGACCTTGGAGATGAACTGCTTGTAGATATCTTATCGCCTGATACCCGTGAAGATCCGGCTTAGAATTGGTCTTCAGCAAACGCATGCTTGTAGAAAGAGGCGACTAACGGGGTGGGTGGTCAGGCTCGCTTACTTAATTGGTTGGCACATATCATCGTATCCCATTTGCGTAGATCGATGATCGTGCTGTTGATCACTGGATTGTCTGGTCCAGATTATTAACAGACCGCCGCCATATAGCTGGAATATTGCTGAGTGCGGCGGTAAACAACAACCCAACCGATCCAAGCTATATCCCTGATCATCACGGCATGAGATCCCATAAACTGCCGCCATACAGCTGGAATAATGCTGAGTGCGGCGTTAAACAATAACCCAACCGATCCAAGCTATATCCCTGATCATCACGGCATGAGATCCCATAAACTGCTGCCATACAGCTGGAATATTGCTGAGTGTGGCGTTAGACAACAACCCAACCAACCCAAGCTATATCCCTGATCATCACGGCATGAGTTCCCATAAACTGCTGCCATACAGCTGGAATATTGCTGAGTGTGGCGTTAGACAACAACCCAACCAACCCAAGCTATATCCCTGATCATCACGGCATGAGATCCCATAAACTGCTGCCATACAGCTGGAATATTGCTGAGTGTGGCGTTAGACAACAACCCAACCACCCCAAGCTATATCCCTGATCATCACGGCATGAGATCCCATAAACTGCTGCCATACAGCTGGAATATTGCTGAGTGTGGCGTTAGACAACAACCCAACCAACCCAAGCTATATCCCTGATCATCACGGCATGAGATCCCATAAACTGCTGCCATACAGCTGGAATATTGCTGAGTGTGGCGTTAGACAACAACCCAACCAACCCAAGCTATATCCCTGATCATCACGGCATGAGATCCCATAAACTGCTGCCATACAGCTGGAATATTGCTGAGTGTGGCGTTAGACAACAACCCAACCAACCCAAGCTATATCCCTGATCATCACGGCATGAGATCCCATAAACTGCCACCATACAGCTGGAATATTGCTGAGTGTGGCGTTAGACAACAAGCAACCAAATAAACAAGCAAAAAGAACACTTCATCAGGATTTCATTATTCGTCAAAGATATCTTCCTTCTTGCTTCAAGGGTCAAGAACATGTAATATATACATCCTCATAACTACCTCGCTTTATATGTTCGAGCCGACATTCAAACACACATTCATTCTGGCGTGCCCATTGCACAAAACGCTGCATCATCGACAGCACAAAACACTGCATCATCGACAGCACAAAACGCTGCATCATCGACAGCACAAAACACTGCATCATCGACAGCACAAAACGCTGCATCATCGACAGCACAAAACTCTGCATCATCTACAGCACAAAACTCTGCATCATCGACAGCACAAAACTCTGCATCATCGAATGGTCTGATTTCAGTATTTTAGATCCTCGCTATGGAGAAGTACGTGTAAGACTAGTCGTGAGTACTAAACAGAATTAATATTAAGGTTTTTGTGACATTTGATATAATATATAATATAATGATATAAATAGCATCATGAAAATTGATGAAGTGTCTACCTAGTGTAATTATCAATCGCATATGTTTGTAAACGTTTGTCATAAAAAATGAAAACGATACATGAAAAGTGCATGCAGAAAACGTTTTCCACGTGTGCAATCGCTTCCATGGCGGTGTCGTGTAGGGACGGCTGCAAGGATTGGTGTCACCAGGTACTGACCTGAACGCCCCCTTGTGTCCACACATGTGCAGTGAATGAGCTAAATTAATGCTGATAATGACAATACATAAATTATGCTCATCCGCGTGTCGAATTTCCTTCATCTATGATCAAGCTTAATCGACTTATGTACACTTAACTACATTTAATACATTTCATTATTTTTGGCCTGTGCGTTCCTGTTCTTTGAAGAGTTTACATGTTGTCATTACTCTGTTCATATCATTGTTCACTAAATTGAGGCGTAAGTTACAACTGAATGAATTTGCATTTGCAGCAATTAAAACAACTATTCTGAAACAATTGCTATAACCAACATCAACGTACACTTCAGCACGGATATATTACAATGTTCGGTTGATTAATTAATTAATTGCTTACAATAATTGATGTAGAACTGTAATAATATTTTCCGAAATTAAAATGACTTGCAGTTACGAACTTAATGGTTCTACGCAAGTGAAACATTCTGGCATAGGAAACCATGGCAATGGTTCTAAATGTCATCACGTCATTACAAATTGATGATTTGACCATGTGTTTCACTGGTCGGGGTGTTTTTATACATTTTCAACGGGAAAACGTAACTGTGCTGCATGAACATTTACAATGAAAATAATCATTTTGAAGTTAAACAATCATGCAACATTTAGTACATTTTTTAAGACATCTCGTCGCCCCTTAGAACGTGATTTACGATTTGCACGTGCATTTTGGATGTTTGCATTCTTTTTCATGATACATGCGTGGTTTCTGAATGGGAAACGAGCAAATGCTTTAACCATTAGGCTACCCAACCGCCCCTCAACAAGTTGAAGGAACTCACCAACTAGCACCAACATAGAGCGATACCCCAAACTGGTTTCCACGTCATCCTCATCGCAAACCATACGCTAGACATCCAACTGCAGCACCTGTACTGAGGTTCCCAATACAATTCCAGTGTACTCACCTTAATGAGCCACTGGGTGGTGGACGCAGAGTAGTAGAATCCGGTCAGGAGGGACACGGCCACAGATGACCCCCGGTTAAACAGAAACGGAATCACCTGCGTAATTAAAACGTCAATACGCAATGAATACAAAATATACACAAGCACGCACGATCTTCACGAAATCAATCACTGGGTTATCGGGCTCAGACTGTCATACACACATACACAAACCCATATACACAAGCATACACACAAACAGAAATGAGCAGCGCCGTAAAACCAAATTCACTCATTTGCACTCAAAGAAGTGAAGATCTGGGTTTCATTGGTCTTCAGCAACCCATGCTTGTCGTAAGAGAGGACTAACGGGATCGGGTGGTTTGGTTAACGCATGTCATCGTATCCCAATTACGTAGATCAATGCTCGTGCATAATGCTGACCACTGGAGTGTGTTCATTATTTACAGCCCGCCGCCATATAGCTGGATTATTGC
The DNA here is from genome assembly GCF_003918875.1 of Haliotis rubra. NCBI lineage: Eukaryota > Metazoa > Mollusca > Gastropoda > Lepetellida > Haliotidae > Haliotis > Haliotis rubra. Next base: position 46,534 of record NW_025764985.1, on the reverse strand, counting down.
TGATTGCAGCGTTAAACAACAATCCCACAAGAACCTATGTGTACTTTCTTACCTGGAGATTAGCAGCGTTTATACACACAGCTCCGAATGCCATTGACAATAAGCCCGGGCAGATAATCCATGGTGCATCTGCAATATATTATGAAGTAATTTCTACGGCATCTTGTGTAAGAGTGGAATGTATAGCGTCTAGTGTGTATAAATATAAACATTAAACCATAAAACACATATATCACATTGTTACACACAGCCAGGCTGACAAGGGCCTCTTTGACACCATGTTACCGTAAAACGGTCAATAATAGTAAAAGCTTAGTTGTGCTAAAATAGTACCAATATCATGCATTGATAGTAGAGGCAGGGAGTGCTAACTAGCGAATGAGAAGGCATATAATTGGTTATAAAGTCTACGCTTAAACATGTTTTGTATCAGTACGGCTACAGAGGTTGACAAATGCTCGCATAAGACATACATACCTAAAGTATTTCAATTGTTCGAATGCTGACATAAAAGAGAAATTCTAATTGAAAGACAAACATACGTTGTTTGGTCTAAATAATAAAAACAAATAATATATATATATATATATACTGTAAGCCATTAAAAACGCAATTTGACATTCATACTTTCTTTACTCACACTAATTTCAACATATATAAACCTAACTGGCAGATATGTTTTAAGTGAAATCTGTGAATAATTTCATCTGAAAATGTCCAGTCAACAACAACATCAGTGACGCAACAACGACATCAAACAAAGGAGGGATCACTTGCAGTCAATATCGTGTGTGTCCACCGTGCGCTGCAAGACATGCTCGCAGTCTTTGGGGCATTGAAAGACACACATTTCTCAGGAACAGCTGTTGGATGGTCTGCAGCCTCTGATGGTCTGTGGTCTGATCATGACACCACCCCCTCCAAAACGATCATGTTCAAGGACACAGTTTGGCGCAAGTCTTTCTCCTTTACGTCGATAAATCTGTTGACGTCCATCTTCAAAGGATAAGTTAAACCTGGATTCATCTGAATCCATGACATCTGGCCATGTCCTGTTGCCAAGACTGGCCCCATTTGCTGCCCATCGCTGTCTGGCAAGTCTGAGGCGATGCAATAAGGTTGGACCACGGTACGGGTGACGGCACCGGATGTTGAAGGCAGCAAGGCGTCCTTGCACCTTTTGGGCGCTGAAATGACGTTGACTTGTCCCAAATGTCCTCCTTGCCTAATCATCAGCTGTTTGGAACCGATTTCGCAAGTGTGAAACTCGGATATTGCGGTGTTGTCGAGCTGTTATCACAGGTGGTGCACCAGGTCGCGGACGATCAGCAACACTTCCGGTAGCCCGAAAACGTTGTCTGAGTCGACTTACAGTGGATGGATGCACATTAAAGTGCCTGGCAATCATCACATCTGAAGCACCTTGGCTGACCATACCGATAACCTGATTCCTTTCGTCTTGTGTCAAGTGTGGCATTTTCTCAAAGTGATTGAGTTCCACAATTCCTTGTGCTTTTACAGGGCCTGGGTGCAGGTGATGCATGTGCACAACGTGTTTCATGAATGTGGTTGTGTTTACGAGAAATGTCAAATGAGAAATGTTCAGTTTTAAGTATCAAAGTTCATGTGAGAGGTATGCTCCGGGACACGACCTCGAAATGGGCCAGAATAACAGCCTTTTATCCCCACATCATCTGTATCGCAGGAAAAAATCTTCAAAGAACTTTTTGAAGTTTCAGGAAAACAAACACCAATTGCGTTTTTAATGGCTTACAGAGATAGTAACTTCAAAGGAAGTTAAGCATCACCGGCCGCGGATTCTTTTATATTGTGTTAATATTCAGTCAAGCATCACAGATTGACTGCACGATTCACAATGCATTAATGATTGGTATAGCAATTTGAAAGAATCGCGTCATTCTTGACATATTTATGACTCTAGCACAATATCAAACAGCCATGCACACTCGACTCAGCGTGTCTTAAGAATTGATGGAAAATTTTTAAAGATGACAATGGCAGAAATTGATTACTTACAAAAGCATCCCTATACTGCAGCCTGCCTGTACAAAGACAGAGGCTGAACTAAATGTGTTTTTAATATTCATATCAAATCATTATCTTCTGTGATTATAATAATAATCTTTATTTGCACTGAGAAGGCCACAGACCTATAGTACATAAAGTTATGTTACATTTGAGAGGAATTTAGATCGGGTAATCATAGCATAGTAAATGAACATTGAAATGTTTTGTAGAAGAACTGGATTGTAGCTACTTAACAGTGAGGAGAATTTTATCACATTTGGATGGACATAGTAATATCTTTTAATATATTTTGTTCGCAACCGGTCATAAAATGGACATATTAGGAGAAAATGTAATTCATCTTCTATTTCGTTAAAACTACAAAGTGTACATATTCTATTTTCTCTTTTTACATTCATATATCTGCCTCTTTCAATCAACAAATCATGAGAAGAGCATCTGAATCGTGCCAGTGCTATTCTACACTTTTTAACATTAACACAGGATAGATATGACTCAAGGACTATGGCATTTTTAAACAATTAATAATAAATGCATTTATTTGATAAGAATATCCTTTCACACCATGTTTGAATATACATATCTTTTAGTCTTGTCGTTAAGGATTGTATGAATAACGTAGGTGATTCGACATATTGTGTATTCCATGTAATTCCCAAACCAATAGAATATAATTTTTTTTACATTGGTTGCCCAGTGTTTTTTGTCCACCTTTATCATATAACAACATCATATTATAACACTTCTTGGGTAAGCGATTTGAAGGCATAATCAACAGTTTTAGCCAGTACTTAATAACTTTAATGCTTGTAAGAATGTGCATTGGGTACCTACCGCATTCACCATAAATCACTGCGTTAATAGTGTTAATTTTAACTCCGAGGAAATTTGTGCATGCGTATAAATGGATTTTTTCAATTTCGTCAAATTTTGTTATTCTCCAAATTTCGGCCCCATATGATAAAATTGGACTGACCTTGGCATCAAATATTTTAAAGAATGAAGAGTAGTTAATATTACCAAGTACACTCAACTGTTTCATAATTCCAATTAATGCTTTTTGTCCCTGTAACGCTGCATATTTTACATGCCTCGTCCATGACAGACCACTGGTGAAATATAGTCCCAAATATTTATAAAAGCCAATACACTCCAGTTTCATACCTTTATATAACCAGTTTTCCTTTTTAGACAATTTGCCATTTTTGAATACAACAATTTTCGTTTATCTCTATTTACAGTTAATTTCCATTTATCGCAGTAACTTTCAAGTTCATTAATTTGATTCTATAAGCCATTAATCGTGCTTGAGAACAAAATAATGTCATCTGCAAATAGCAATGTGTCCACAATTAGTTTCGATTTGTCGTGCTAACTCATTTATAAAAAAGGAAAATAGAAATGGGCTTAGTATACAGCCTTGTCTCACACCAAGTTGCAAGTCAAATGTTTCTGAAAAATTATGATTACTTTTAATACAAGCCTTAACATTTTCATACATATTGCATTTTACCACTGAGATCGTGGGTATCAAATAGAAGCCAAAGTATTTTTCGTTGTATTGAATCGAAAGCTTTTGAAAAATCTACAAATAATGCGTAGAATTTCCCCCATTTATAGTTTAAATACCTTTGAATACTACTTTGCAGTATAAACATATTATCTACTGTCGTATATCCCTGTCTGAAGCCAGCTTGCGCTTCGCTGATCTTATCCATTGAGTCTCCCCAGTTTACAAGTCTTTTATTTATTATAGAGGTGAAAGTTTTACTAAATATGCTCAGTAGTGTTATGCCTCTGTAATTATTTGGATTATTTATATTACCTTGTTTATGGATAGGAACTATTATGCCAATTGCCCAGCATCTGGGGAACGTACCAGTTTCCAATATCAAATTAAAGAGCAATTCTAAGTACGGGACAATAAGATCTGCTGAGTATTTAAAAAATTCAGATATTGTTTTATCAATTCCTGGTGATTTATTACATTTCAGTTGGTTAATGCTATCTAAGATTTCATCTCTAGTAATTGGGGAATCAAGTATTACCTTGGTAAGCTCTGAATTCGGATCTGATGAGTTTTCATTCTCGAAATTATCACATGTTACATCGTCATTTTCATTGTGTAAAGAGTTAAACAGTGTCCGAAAGTGTTCTAGCCAGTCGTTCATTTCGATGTTGTTTTGAGCTTCATGTCTAGTATTCAGGTGTTTGAGTTCATACCAAAACATTTTTGATTCAGATATACTGTTTTCTATTACTCTCTGCTTCTCTTTATAAAATTAAGGCGTTTTTCCTTACAAATTGAGTTATATTTATTTCTTTTAGCGCACTTTTGATCGTATGATTCTTTATCTTTCGATTTCCTAAACTTATTCAGAGCTCAGAGTTCTGTGATTACGCAATGCCATTTAGAAAGTGGTCAAATGTAAGATATGTTATATTTGGGATTACAGTTTCTTAGTAAAGTACTGGAATCTGTACTTTACTAGGAAAGTGTAATCAGAAATATAGCATATCTTATATTATTTTCTGCTTTACAACTGAGGGGTTGAAAATACCCATATTTCTCCAAAAAGGAATATGTTATCATAATGTGAACACTATCTCAGTCGTCATGAACAGCAGAAAAAGCCTTCTGTTTCACTGTTCAGTTCACCGACTTCATCCAAATGGGGGACTTTGCAGGGTTGCTTTGAAAAACTAAGTCAGTGCCGATTTAATAAGGCACTTCGCTTGGGTAACACTCACTTCTGTACCGTCCAGCAGCAGCAGAGATTCATTGACATTGAGATTATGCCCAGCATCCCTGGCTCATTTATTTAAACTGTGGAATGCCCTGTTTTCATTATGAGTTTTGACACGCTTCACAAGAGAGTCATCAGACAAATATATGTCTGCAAACGTGGACAATATAATTCTTCACGAAGAACCTCCTTGAAGTTAATCAGACCACGTCCTCGTAACATAATCTATTAATCTTATTTATTATATTATTAATCTTACATAATTAAATAATCTATAACCGGTTAATAGGAACAGTAAGGTGGCGGGCTCTGTTGTCTGACGTTATTCTTCGAGTGAGGGTGTCAATACCCTGCATTTCATTTTTGTGTCCACCAATCAACAACACCAGAAGAATAAGACGTCATGCCGGACACATCGTTAGTGTTAGTGTAATGGGGGCTGATTGGAAGGGAAGTTTGATGGGTAGAGAGGTCTGATAACCAAGGAGCTGCACGGTTTAAACATGGATGCTTTGATACAAGCCAGCGCAAGGTATATGTAACACATTAATACTTACTGTTGTCAACGAACGCAAGCATCAATGTTCCCGTACAGAATGTTACCCTGCAACGTATAGATTGGAAATAATCACCATGGAGTTATTTCAGATAAGGCAACAGGGAGCAACACACAGATAATATTTACATAACCAAGAGAGTACAGCGAGGGGCTTAGTGAGGGGGAGAAGAGAGTTTTGTGTATTGTTTAACGCCGCACTTAGCAATATTCCAGCTATATGACGGCGTCTGTAAACAGTCCAGTGATTGATATCATGAGCATCGATTTGCACAATTGGGATACGATGACATGGGTTGCTGAAGGCAGGTTCTTACTCGCATCTTCACAGGCTAGTGTGAAGAGTGAGTGAGGGAGTTTGGTTTTACGCCGCTTTTAGCAATATTCCAGCAATATCACGGCGGGGGACACCAGAAATGGCCTTCACACATTGTACCCATGTGTGGAATCGAACCCGGGTCTTCGGCGTGACGAGCGAACGCTTTAACCATTAGGCTACCCCACCGCCCCACTAGTGTGAAGAGAAGGAGGGTAAAGGAAGAGGTAGAGAAGGGCGAAAAGAAAGAGAGGGATACAAGGGGGGAGAGTTTAATGCTTTATCTATATTCCGTAACGTTCTTGACTCATTAAAGAGATTTCAACAAAAGCTCAAATATATACGCATATTTATATAATGATCTGAGCATTGCTTATTAATTCAGGAAAACGTTAAAATGACTGAATTTTTTTAAAAAATAACAAAACGGATCCAGCGTAAAAACATATTCCCATCTGTTCTCAATGACAATTTCCATAAGTGAATAGCTGCATGTTAAACAAATAATATTTTCTTCCCAACGACTGATCTCCAAACTCCCCTGACATGGCATTGTGGGTGCATTCAAAATGTACAAGGTGTAGATTTATCAGTCAAGCTTAAGCACGGAAACAGATTCCTTTGGGCTATGAGCAGTGTGCGAAATAGTTTCCAAATTTTGCAAGTTATGTCTGAAAGTTACTAGCCCACAAAATAATTCACTAGCCAAAATTTTCAATGCAGAAACTAAGCAAAACATTACAAAAAGGTAAAATACCATCAAAATCAAATAAGAAAACACATGTCTGAATTCATGAAAATTCACTAGCCAGTCGGGCCAGTGACTGTGGAGATTTACTGGCCCGACTGGAGTTTTACTGGTCACGGGCTAGCGGGTCAGTGGCTATTTCGCACACTGGCTATGAGGCAAAAACGTGACAGAAATTATATGAATCCATCGCTGAAAAGTACCAATGATACCATTAGACTACGAGAAGGCTAAAACACGTCCTGCCTTAAGGATAGCAATCGCCACTCAAGCAATTTGCATAACATTGTAAGCGAGTACTTGTTGTCAGACTCCACACCCATTACTAAACCAGTCATACGAAGTGCACTGGACAAGAGCAAAACGACGATTTTACACAAAAATGTAATTTTAAAAAATCCCTTTGATCTATTTGTGTTGCGAGTCACCATGGCAGCAGTAGATTTAATCCCACGTTAAAATACACAGTATACCCATACCTCGTAATCCAATGTTTAAACTATCCTCGTTATAGTGTAAAAATACACCGTAGCTACTATGTAATCTTATGTTTAATCTGTCCTCGTTATAACGCAGATGGTCGGGGCAACACGACAGACAATGACATATAGTTGATGACTTCCCATGGCATGCCGAAGCCCCGACTTTCTGGTGAGCTAAATATCATAAGTTCAAATCAGTGCCGCTCGGATACTCTCACTGAGCTTGTCTGTGGCCATAACTACCTACATACCGGACACCTGCAAAAAGAAAACTACTTAAACAAAAAAAAACAAGACCAAAAGTAAAATGCTTAGAAAATTAAAGCATGCAGGACGAATAGAAAATCACAAAAGATAAGTTTAGACATTTTAATTTCAGTGATACGGGGGTTTATTTAAGTAAGTATATCGAGTCTGGACACAACACAATGAGCATCGATCTACGCAATTTGGACACGATGACACGTGCAAAGGTAGCGAGCCTGACCATCCGATCCCTTTAGTCGCCTCTTACGACAAGCATGGGTTGCTAAAGACCATTTCCAACCTGCATCTTTATGGATCGGTAGCTCCGTGGTGGCCTTGCCTATACTATACTCAGACAATGTACCTAATACCCTCAATAAGTACCTAAATTTGGCATACCGCTGTCCTTAGGTATAATTATAAGTTTATGAGCATTAATATATTCAACGAAAAGCATTAACAACCATCATAGTTATAACATGGTGGCATAGTACGTCTACTTACGATCCAACGACACGTAGAACCAGAGGTCCAAATCTGTAGAGAATCCAACCAATCACAGACGTAGCAATGCTCAACACCGACACAGCCACGGTAAACCATAAATTCAATATAGCGTCTTGTTCCTTACACGATGCAGGAGGAAGTTTTCCTGCACCATTGGCGTTCACCCCATGTTCAGTGTCATGTATGCTGTAAGAAGGGTAGCTTTGTGACGTGTTACCCTCCAATAAGGTATGTTCTAGTTCTCTATCGCGTATACTCTCGTGTCCAAGGGAATTTGATACGTTGCTGCCTGTGGATCCATTAGCTGCAGGGTGATTACACAGGAATGAGTATATACCTTCTTGCTTGAATACATACACGAGGGAAGCCCAACCAAAGAACAGACCGCCGAACAGTAAACTCTCCACCACGCACCAGAGAGCGGCTACGAACCTAAACCGTAATACAAAGGGCAAGGACGTGTCCGCCATTTTGTGTCTTGAATCTTACTGTGGTCTTCTTAGAGATGCGTAGAGAAAATCACACTGCATCTGCAAAGAAGGAAATTGATTAAAATAAGCGGACAAGAAGGGTTGAAAGGTATTTGAGTGAGTGAGTGCGTCGGATTCGGTGCCGAGCGCTTTGAATAGTATTCCAGTCATATCAGTGATGCGGGAGGAGACTGACTGAGTTTAGCTCTTCGTTTGTTTGTTGTTTAACGTCACACTCGACAATATTTCAGCTGTATGGCGGCGGTCTGTAAGTAATCGAGTCTGAACCAGACAATCCAGTGATCAACAGCATGAGCATCGATCTGCAAAACTGGGATACAATGACATGTGTCAACCAAGTCATCGAGCCTGACCACCCTATCCCGTTAGTCGCCTCTTACGGCAAGCATGGGTTATTGAAGATCAGTTCTAACACGGATCTGCACAGGTTGGAGAGACTGAGAAGGGATCGAAGAATATTAGAGTGAGTGAGTGAGTCGAGCGCTTTGAACAGTATTCCAGTCCAAGCACGGCGTGTCAGGAAATGGCGTGCGGAAAACCCTAAGTTATGCAGGTCAACACTTTGGTGGATCCCACACGAGCGGGTATGGTGCACAGCGCATACGATACGCATCACGAAACACAGGTCACGATACGATACGCATCACGAAACACAGGTCACGATACGAATACGTATCACGAAACACAATTTCGCGATACTCAAGTCAAATGTGGAATCAAGTGAGTGAGTGAGTGAGTAAGTATGGTTTTACGCCGCTTTTAGCAATATTCCAGCAATACCACGGCGGGGGACAACAGAAATGGGTTCACACACATTGTGCCTAAGTGGGGAATCTAACCTGGGTCTTCGGCGTGACGAGCTGACGCTTTCAAGAGGAAACGTTTTTGACTACTAGTATATATATTAGGCTCCAAAGGAAAAGCTAGTGGCAGACACATTTTCATCGCAGCTATTTCTAGTAGTAAACATTAACCGTTAAATACAAATCATGTTGCGATATTAGACTAACACAATATGTGTTAGGGTGTCATTAAACGGAAGTATTTTAGCAAGGGTATCGTATGGCATCGATAGAGTAAAAACGAATCGTGTATCGTATCGTTGCATGAAAAATTTCATCCCTTGTTGTGTCCTATAGCTTCACCATTGAGAACTAGGACATACCGTCGTTTAAGCATAAGGGACTAAGGGATGTTTCCACAAAGTGACACACTGATATAGCACCGGGATATATGAAACGTGACGGTAATATGTCATATGAACGCCAATTTCTTGATAATTGCACAAACACCCATCAGCAACTTACTATGTTCGTTCGTTTGTTTGTTTGTTTGTTGTTTAACGTCACACTCAGCAATATTCCAGCTATATGACGACGGTCTGTAAATACCCGAATCTGGACCACACAATCCAACAGCATGAGCATCCATCGATGCAATTGGATACAATGACATGTGTCAACTAAGTCAACCAGGTCGGGGGTTGCTTAATACCAATTTTAACCCGGATCTTCACGGGTCGAACCCAGAGGGCGTTCCCGACGTGACGTCGTGTTCCTGACAAAGACTGAGCCAGACAATCCAGTGATCAACAGCATGAACATCGATCTACGCAACCTTCTATGTATTGCGGGGCGGTGGGGTAGCCTAGTGGTTAAAGCATTCGCTCGTCACGCCGAAGGCCCAGGTTCGATTCCCCACCTGGGTACAATTTGTGAAGCCCATTTCTGGTGTCCCCCGCCGTGATATTGCTGGAATATTGCTAAAAACGGCGTAAAACCATACTCAGTCAGTCAGTCTATGTATTGCATTGGGTATAGCATATCCTTGAGATCGTTAAAGGAATTGCTGGATTCGTTCTCAGAGACCAGATTGAAAAGACAGCTGTCAAAAAGATGGAAGAGGCTCAAAACAATTTTTTAAAGCGTTGTCGAAATCGACAGTGATGTAGCATTGTTCGTGTTTGGACAGACATGCTACCTTTGCGTTCGAAGATCCAGGCATATGGCATATTTTGAATTGATGGTTCAATTATTATTATTTCATTGAGACACACAGGTGCAAGAATATGCATATAAGCATGTAACTGATATGAACAATACACAAAGAGTAAACTGTGGCTCCTAATGATATTCACTCAACTCCGACCGGGACAATGTTTGTTTGTTGTTTACAGCCGCAGGTCTGCGAGCCCGACCACCGATCCCGTTAGTCGCCTACAAGCTTGGCTTGGTGAAGACCAGTGTGAGTGAGTGAGTGAGTTTAATTTTAAGCCGCGCGCAGCACTATTCCAGCTATATGGAGGCGGTCTGTAAATAATCGAGTATGGACTAGACAATCTAGTGATCAACAGCATGAGCATCGATCTGCGCAATTGGGAACCGATGACATGTGTCAACCAAGTCAGCCAGCCTGACCACCCGATCCCGTTAGTCGCCTCTTACGAAAAGCATGGGTTTCTGAAGGCCAATATTCTAACCCGGACTTTGGTGGTGAAGACCAGAGCAATGTATAGTATTTAATGTTTTCCAAGAAAGCGTGATATCCTCATAAATAAATAAAAAAGAGTTTAAAATATCACCAGAAGCCATATTACTCGTCATAAAAATGAAAATTATATTCACCAGCGTAAAAAAACAGTATATTTACATGGCTCGGAGGCAACGGAGTTCGTTTCATCTAGAGTAACCGCCCTAAGTGCAACCAACTCTCCTTCGGTTCGGCTGCCATCGTCAAACCCAAACTAAACAATATGAGCGACACTGTGGTCGTGACTGATGCTAACATAAGATTTTCATGCCACAGCATGTCAATTGTTCGTCTGAAGTGAAGCGGAACAATAATATGGCATGTGCTGCACACTAAGTCTTGAATTACTACGCTTCACCACCGTGCACCACAAAACAGCCTTAAATCGGTTGTTCAAGGTTTCATGATTCTTCCAAATATTAAAACTGAAACAGTTTTAACGGGGAACTATTTTGTGCAAACGCTTTGTATTATTGCAGTGGCTCACAATGTGACTTCACCGGCTGTATAGAAGTCTCGAAACGGTGGTATCAAGTTGAATATGATAAAAATACAATGCTCGACTGCGGCATACGAGGTTGAGGTTACACAAACGCCGTCTGAACCGAAAAATGATCGATACAGATATGATTACCTTGTCGGGAAGAACTTAGTATCGTAACTATAACAACCAACTTTACTGGATATACACAAATTAATAACAGGTGCAAAGCTGTACTCATGAGATTATGGCCAACTACCAAGAAAGTATGTTTCAAGTTATTTAAACCATACTTTACCTTACTCTTACTGAGTAACACAGACACACACGTCAAGTGATTTAACACACACAAAAGGAACACCCGAACATAGACCGGAAAGGCACTCAAGGTATTGAGCGCAAGGAAATGAGTCATTTGATTCAAATAATCTTGGCCAGTTTTTACGTCAAAAGTATTCTTACAAGGATCTGAAAATACATGTTCAAGATAACTTAAATTTTGCGGCATCTTCTTTCAGAGAGACTACTCGAAACAGTGATAACAGAAAATGTTTAATAAAAGCAATCATTCCAATCGTAAACAAACATAAATGACCAAACCATAAACAACGCTATGTGTACTCCACTTAATTACGGATTCAGCATTTTATAAATGTCCGAACGGTGTGAATAAAATCGCCAAAGGAATATATATTCCTTATATAACACAGTGACCTCCGAAAGAACATTTCAGGATGTATGCTCACAATACATTGGTCGAACTCTTAAGACGTGAATACAAAAACATGAACCGCGGTCCACATTTGAAACCAGTTTGTGCAGATGATAAGTAGCGGGTCGTCAATAATCTATCACAGTACTGCACATAATGGACCGACCCATCTGCCAAATACTCGATATGTGTACAGTTAGCGTGTACCTGAGACACTCACTTACCTGGGTGATCCAAAATGAAAATACAACTCACACAACTTCTGTCAAACTCCAGCATATAATAATGATACCAATGCGCGCAAGCAGCGCCTGCTTTTGTGTGAGGCTAAGCGACAAAGCCGTGTAGATCCTTCCCAACACACGGTTGACCTACCAATGTAACATGGCCGGCGATAGGTAACGCCGGCAGTGGGGATATATAAGGACACGGTCTACGTAGTACAGCTGTATGGTGAACGCATTACACCTTGAACCAGAAAGACCTTGCTGTGAATCGATAGTACTGCAGATCCTTGTATCCAAACAAACGGTGGGAGATGTAACCAACCGACCAGTTCACGTTCGGTCAGGCGGAAAGGAGAGTATATACATATTCCTCGTTACAGGGCTATAACTTGTTTATCATAATGGGGGTCGTCTCAAAACAGGTTATGGTAAAGAAAGTCGTTTGTATCCCATATGCAATGACCTAACCGGTTCTTCGTTATATATTTGATGACTTCGACGGATTGTTTGGTGGTAACCTAGTGGTTGAAGTATTCACTTATCAATTTGAAGGTATGGTTTCGATCCCCAACATGTGAAAATTGCTTAGATATTGCCCAAATCTGTTTAATAAATATTCTTAAACAGATCTGGGCAATATCTTAGCATTTTCTATTGATTTCCTCTGTTATTGATCATTTTGTTGTATGCACGAGGTGGTACGGTTGGGGTGATTGCATGTTACAGATCCAAACTCTGCGGATCGATGCTCATGCTATCCGTCCGTGGATCGTGCGGGTCAGGTTCGATCATTTGCAGACGTCGTCGTATAGATGGTAAATTTTGCTGAGTGTGTGAGTGAGTTTTATTTTACGCCGCTTTCACAACATTCCATCAATATCACGTTGGAGGACACCAGAAATGATCAGATTCTTTACACATTGTACCCTTGGGGGAATCGTACCCGGGCCTTCGGCGTGACGAGCGAACGCTTTAACCAATAGGCTACCGCACCGCCTCTACTGAGAGTGATAACAACACCAAACAAGAACAGCAGACAATGAAACCATATACACAAATACACGAACATTGGCGTACCAGCTGTGATGTCAGTCAACCCAGGACATTACAGAAGACGGTTAACGTACCGCCGGTCGATAAACGATTGCATTTTCCATTACCTCGTATAGTGTTCAACCACATGACTGTCTGTGATCAATGGTACATTGTCCTTACAGTGTAGCAGATTTACGAAAATGAACAATAATGTCAAATGTCAACTAGACAAAGGTTCGAATATAAATACCCCGTTGACCTTCAACACCAAATGAAATTGCAGCAATGCAAAATGATTGTGACTGTACAAACAGAATGCCATTCAGTGTAGGTCTCATCTTACAGATATATTCATTCAGACGGGTATATTACACTAGTATATAACATTAACATGAAGGTTTTATGATAGTATATTTACCATATACTATAACGTAGTATTGCGAGAGTATTGAGTGAGATACTTAGAGTCTATCATAAAATAAAGAGGTATTGAGTGAGATACTTAGAGTCTATCATAAAATGAAGAGGTATTGAGTGAGATACTTAGAGTCTATCATAAAAAAACGGGTATTGAGTGAGACACTTAGAGTCTATCATAAAAAAAAGGTATTGAGGTATTGTCTAGTATTAGAGATACTTAGAGTCTATCATAAAAAAAAAGAGGTATTGAGTGAGATACTTAGAGTCTATCATAAAAAAAAAGATATTGAGTGAGATACTTAGAGTCTATCATAAAATAAAGAGGTATTGAGTGAGATACTTAGAGTCTATCATAAAATAAATAGGTATTGAGATAGATGCTTAGAGTCTAGCACACGGTAAACAGGTATTGAGATAGATACTTAATTGTCTATCATAAAATAAAGAGGTATTGAGTGAGATACTTAGAGTCTATCATAAAATAAAGAGGTATTGAGTGAGATACTAAGAGTCTATCATAAAATAAAGAGGTATTGAGTGAGATACTTAGAGTCTATCATAAAAAGAGGTATTGAGATAGATACTTAGAGTCTATCATAAAATGAAGAGGTATTGAGTGAGATACTTAGAGTCTATCATAAAAAAACGGGTATTGAGTGAGACACTTAGAGTCTATCATAAAAAAAAGAGGTATTGAGTGAGATACTTAGAGTCTATCATAAAAAAAGAGGTATTAATTGAGATACTTAGAGTCTATCATAAAATAGGAGGTATTGAGTGAGATACTTAGAGTATATTATAAAATAAAGAGGTATTGAGTGAGATACTTAGAGTCTATCATAAAATAAAGAGGTATTGAGTGAGATACTTAGAGTCTATCATAAAATAAAGAGGTATTGAGTGAGATACTTAGAGTCTATCATAAAATAAAGAGGTATTGAGTGAGATACTTAGAGTCTATCATAAAATAAAAGAGGTATTGAGTGAGATACTTAGAGTCTATCATAAAATAAAGAGGTATTGAGTGAGATACTTAGAGTCTATCATAAAATAAAGAGGTATTGAGTGAGATACTTAGAGTCTATCATAAAATAAAGAGGTATTGAGTGAGATACTTAGAGTCTATCATAAAATAAAGAGGTATTGAGTGAGATACTTAGAGTCTATCATAAAATAAATAGGTATTGAGATAGATGCTTAGAGTCTAGCACACGGTAAACAGGTATTGAGATAGATACTTATTGTCTATCATAAAATAAACATGTATTGAGTGGGATACTTAGAGTCTATTATAAAATAAAGAGGTATTGAGTGAGATACTAAGAGTCTATCATAAAATAAAGAGGTATTGAGTGAGATACTTAGAGTCTATCATAAAATAAAGAGGTATTGAGATAGATGCTTAGAGTCTAGCACACGATAAACAGGTATTGAGATAGATACTTATTGTCTATCATAAAATAAACATGTATTAAGTGAGATACTTAGAGTCTATCATAAAATAAAGAGGTATTGAGTGAGATACTTAGAGTCTATCATAAAATAAAGAGGTACTGAGATAGATACTTAGAGTCTATCACAAAATAAAGAGGTATTGAATGAGATACTTAGAGTCAATCATAAAATAAAGAGGTATTGAGATAGATGCTTAGAGTCTAGCACACGATAAACAGGTATTGAGTGAGATACTTAGAGTCTATCATAAAATAAAGAGGTATTGAGTGAGATACTTAGAGTCTATCATAAAATAAAGAGGTATTGAAAGAGATACTTAGAGTCTATCATAAAATAAACATATATTGAGTGAGATACTTAGAGTCTATCATAAAATAAACATGTATTGAGTGAGACACTCAACACAACTATTACAATAAAGAGGTATTGCGATAGATACTTAGAGTCAATGACACGACAAACAGGTATTGAGTGGGTCACATTGGGTCACCTTTGGTCATCTTAACATAAGCAAGTATTGAGTGAGATGCTGGAGTTGTTATAACATAAAGAGGTATTGAGTGGGTCACATTGGGTCACCTTTGGTCATCTTAACATAAGCAAGTATTGAGTGAGATGCTGGAGTTGTTATAACATAAAGAGGTATTGAGTGGGTCACCTTGGGTCACCTTTGGTCATCTTAACATAAGCAAGTATTGAGTGAGATACTCGAGTTGTTATAACATAAAGAGGTATTGAGTGGGTCACCTTGGGTCACCTTTGGTCATCTTAACATAAGCAAGTATTGAGTGAGATACTGGAGTTGTTATAACACAAACAGGTATCAAGACAGTTACTTATAGTCTGTAATAACATTACACGTAATGAGAGAGTCACATAGAGTCGTTATGACGTGACCTGGTATAGCAAATGATGCTGAGACTCATCCTAACATATACAGGTTTGGAGAAAGATAATCAGAGCCTCTTATAACATACACATGTATTGAGAGAGAGTTATCGGGAGACTACTCGTGTGTTAAAGTCATAGAGGTATTGAGATAGATACTTAGAGTCTATCACAAAATAAACAGGTATTGAGATAGATATTTAGAGTCAATCATAAGATAATCAGGTATTGAGTGAGATACATTGAGTCTATCATAAAATAAACAGGTATTGAGATAGATATTTAGAGTCAATCATAAGATAATCAGGTATTGAGTGAGATACATTGAGTCTATCATAAAATAAACAGGTATTGAGTGAGATACATTGAGTCTATCATAAAATAAACAGGTATTGAGATAGATATTTAGAGTCAAACATAAGATAATCAGGTATTTAGTGAGATACATTGAGTCTATCATAAAATAAACAGGCATTGAGATAGATAGTTAGAGTCAATCATAAGATAATCAGGTATTGAGTGAGATACATTGAGTCTATCATAAAATAAACAGGTATTGAGAGAGGTACTTAGAATCACCATAACATAAACAGATATTGAGATAGATACTTAGAGTCTATCACAAAATAGACAGGCATTGAGTGAGACACTTGAGTCTATCATACAATAAACAGGAATTGAGAGGGTCACCTTGAGTGATCATAACATAAACAAGCATTGGTGCAGATACTTAAAGTATGTCATATAATAAACAGGTACTGAGAAAGTTACTTAGAATCACCATTAAATAAACAGGCATTGAGAGAGATTCTTAAGAATCATCATAAAATAAAGAAGGATTGAAAGAGAGAGAGCGTGAGAGAGAGCGAGAGAGATAGAGAGAGAGAGAGAGAGAGAGAGAGAGAGAGAGAGAGAGAGAGAGAGAGAGAGAGAGAGAGAGAGAGAGAGAGAGAGAGAGAGAGAGATATACATAGAGTCATCCTAACAGAAACAACTATTAAGAGAGCTACTTCTATCATAACTAGTAACAGGTACTGTCCCAGGTATTTAACGTTTATCCCAACTGATTGCAAAGGCTTCGCTGACTTTAATATCACAACATGCACGCCATATGTATTTCATTCAGTATCCCCAGTACTCTTGGAAAATTACCGAGGTCACCTAAAGTTCCATCTGTCCTGATTACACCCCAGAGAGCATGTATTCTACGCTTCATTACGCACCAGGCACAAGGACTCACATGTTCGTGTACATGAATAATTTCGAATAACGATCGGTACGAGCCATCCAAATATATCACATAATATTGACCCATGTTGTTTACCACTTAGTTCTCAATCATAGTTCAACCATCAGGTAAACAAAGAGACACATTTCCTTATCCAGGAAGTATCTACTAATAACTATTGAACGGTTCTGACTATATCATGAACGTGTTTATGAATCGATATCAAATAGTGATGATAATGAAGTCATTACAGAAATCTTTGTTCTTTTATAGTTTAACGACACACTCAGCAATATTCCAGCTGTATGGCGGCAGTCTGTAAACAATCGAGTCTGGACCAGATAATCCAGTGATCAACATCATGAACATCGATCTACGCAACTGGCATACGTTGACATGTGTCAACCAAGTGTACACTCTCTTGAAAGGACATTAAACCATTTACATCAAGCAAACGATATACTCAAAGTCAAAAGTTCTTGTTACAAGGATATTCTTCCCTTACAATCCTTTGTACAGTTTGGGGAATTTTTTTTAAAGGAACCAAACAAACCAAATATATTTGGCGACACATTCCAGAAAGATGCCGATAGCCATTTACTTACCCTGATGTATCTTTATTGAGGTGGGGCGGTGGGGTAGCCTAGAGGTTAAGGCGTTGGCTCGTCACGCCGAATACCCGGATTCGATTCCCTACATGGCTACAATGTGTGAAGCCCATCTCTTGTGTCCCCCGCTGTGATATTGCTGGAATACTGCTAAAAGTGGCGTTAAACTAAACTTACACACTTACTTTATTGAGGTGCTATCAGTTAAGCCAATAGAGTAACACGTCATTTAAATTTGTCGCAGTTTTGTTTTTAAATAAATGTATTAAACTTTAGTAACATCTTAGATGTACGTATCGTCTTCTTAGATGAAATTATGTTCTACGCAGATGATACAGTTTCGAACTATGGCCCTTACACGCCTTCATAAAAATTAACACCCAGCAACGGGCTATCATTTCTTGATTGCAACATAAGCCGTTTACCAGCTACGCTAAATTATTACAAATTATTATAGTATTACAAAGGTTTTACGTTTATATGCAAGCAATATTGAAGTCGATTCTTAAACAAAATCAAAGTTGATGTCAGTTTTGTCTTCGTATTTGTTTGTTGTTTAACGCCGCACACTCAAAACTCAAACACTAGTTAGGACCATACAATCTAGTGATTGATATTATGGTTATCGATCCACGTTGAAACACGCCATTGTTCAAGCTACTGGGTCCCGCCACCCATCCATTTACAACCACTGGGTTGATAATTGCGTAGATCGATGCTCATGCTGTCAATCACTGGATTGTCTGGTAGGGACTCGATTATGTCCAGACTGCCGTCATAGAGCTTGCAAATTCCCGAGTGCGACCTTAAACAACAAGCAAACAAACAAACATGGCGCAGCTAAGGACCTGTTCTAACTCGGACTCGGTCTAACGAGTTTCTTTAAATGTCATGTATGTAGCAACTTCGCAAGACGTAGCGTTCGACATGACGGTAGGATCTGTATAAGCGGATAACATTAGACTCTATATACTCAACAACACCCGCAAATCAGCTTTTATCCCCTAATCCACCCGTAATATTACTAATAGTCAGTTGTAGTTATGGATACTTCCGACACTGACGACCCGTGAAGGTCCGGGTTAGAATGAGCCTTGAGTAACCCATGCTTGTCGTAAGGGGCGACTAACGGGATCGGGTGGTCAGGCTCGATGACTTGGTTGACATATGTCATCGGTTCCCAATTGTGCAGATCGATGCTCATGCTGTTGATCACTGGATTGTCTGGTCCAGACACGATTATTTACAGACCGCCTCCATATAGCTGGAATATTGCTGAGTGCGGAGTAAAACAAAACTCACTCCCTCACTCACTCACTCCGACACTGACATAATATCCGTGAAGATCCGGGTTAGAATTGATCTTCAGCAACGCACGTAAGAGGCGACTAACGGGATCGGGTGGTCAGGCTCGCTGACTTGGTTGACACATGTCATCGTATCCCAATTGAGTAGATTGATGCCCATGCTGTTGATCACTGGATTGTCTGGTCCAGACACGATTATTTACAGACCGCCTCCATATAGCTGGAATATTGCCGAGTGCGGCGTTAAACAACAACCAACCAGCCAACGATTTAATATCACTGCATAATAAGCGCAGAGATATAGCAGCACTCAAAGATTAAGCTGATTATCTACGTAACTGTCTGTACTTATTATCAAATCATAATAGCATTATGAATGTCCCATGTCGATATGTTCGTGACCTTCACCGGTGTATGTGTATATGCCTAATTTATTACCCTACCTTTAGGATGTATGTGAGACCCTGGATGACCGAGGACCATACGTGTACCAGGTTCATTTGTATCATTCGTAACTACTCGTGTCAGTCCGGCAAGCCAGATGGCGTCTCGTACCCGTCTCGTGGCCATGTTCACGACTGGGCCTTGTCTAAGCGCAAACGGGCACGGAGATGAAAATAGTACTATTTCCAAGGAAAGATAACTCTGAATTTCCAAACATGGCTACTCCTAGACTATCCCATATCTCGTGGGTAAAACAGCTATACAGTTTCGGATGTTTCAGTGTTAAAAGTTGCTGATCTTTTAGCTCAAAGTTTATGTTCAAAATGTGCTTTGTATAGTTTAGTGAAGTTTCAAAGTTCGACGGTGCCGCCATTTGCATGCTACGAAATGCTTATACTACGCGCGATTTGATTGGTTTGCCACGATTCTACAGGTACGAATCTTCTTGTAGGTCACGGAAAGGGGCGAGTAGTTACGAATTCGAATGCATTTGTACGGTACATGTAATGCCGATCAGTTGGCTTTACATTTGCAACATACCACACAATTTACCCTTAGGTGATCGTAACTCCCATACGTCAACACAGACTAAGCACTGAGGTTGTTCTTTTCTGTCAGTTTTTTGTCGATTATTGCGAAAACTTAAAGAAGTCTTATCCACTGGGGACCCGTGAAGATCGGGGTTAGAATTGATCTTCAGTAACCTGCTTGTCGTAAGAGGCGACTAACGGGATCGGGTGGTCAGGCTCGCTGACTTGGTTGACACATGTCAGCGGTTCCCAATTTTGCAGATCGATGCTCATGATGTTGATCACTGGGTTGTCCGGTCCAGACTCGATTATTTACAGACCGCCGCCATATAGCTGGAATATTGCTGAGTGTGTCATTAAACAATGAAAGAACAAACATTTCTGTAACGACTTCATTATCATCACTATTTGATATCGATTCATAAACACGTTCATGATATAGTCAGAACCGTTCAATAGTTATTAGTAGATACTTCCTATGGATAAGGAAATGTGTCTCTTTGAGTGCGGCGTAAAACTAAACTCACTCACTTATCCATTGGGACCAAACCATGCATGCAGAATGTGAGTCGTTTATCATTTCCCGCTGTCGTAATTTAAGACGATAAAACGAGTTCCTCTTTCGACCACCATACAAAAGAAACGGATACATTCAACAGGCCTGGTGACCCAGCCACTTTCGTGTCGTCTCGACCTGATCACGTAGGTAAATTTGACCCAGGGACGATTCTCGGGTTGTTACTCACGATCAAAATCCATCCAGAAGTGTCACAACTATTCAATACGTTTGGGTTTCGGAATATAATTCCTCCACCTTTTTTCTCAACATGAAATACACAACTGATTTTCATAAAAATGAGTAGTTTCTATTCAAATAGAAAGCCACACCGGGTAACAATGTCAACAACTGAGTATGTCCAGTATGTATAGTACTCGTGCTTGCACGAAAGGTTTAAGTGGCTAGGACTTACATCAGTGCTGGGCAGTGGGGCAGCAGAGTGGTTAAAGCGTTCGCTCGTCACGCCGGGGACCCAGGTTCGATTCCTTAAATGCGTACAACGTGAAGCCCATTCCTGGGGTCCCCCGATAGGATATTGCTGGATTGATAAGCGACATAAAATTAAACTGACTCACACCACTGTATCAATGCAGGGTTTCCTCTTAAAGACGCGCAATGATATGAAATACCGTTACTCACTCACTATATCGTTGACATATACTCAATACCCCGCGATAATTTCACGCACATGCTGCTATAAATAAGCATAACAATGTAAGTGTATAATGCCAGTTAAAGTCATTGACGGCAATGTGGGCAATGTCAATACTATCATAAAAATGGTGCCATTGTCACCCGGGCTTAGACACCACGGCTTCTTTTCAATTTAAAAGATTTTTTTTGTTTCAATTATACAATTATGCATATGTTCAGAGACTAAGCGTTAGTCTAGGCGCAATATGTTAACAATTATCTTGAACCCGACGAAAACCCTCCGTCCTCCTCAACTAACTTAGTGTCAGAGTCATCAGCTTCTCAAGAACACCCCCAACAGGTGGTGAGGTGAGGTGAGGTGAAATTGGGTTTTACGTCGTGCTTGAGAATATTTCGCTCATATGACGACGTGCATGCGTGTGTATGTGTATGTGCGGCTGCTTGTACTAGCCCAGACTTAAGCTGGTTTTATAGTGCTATCCCACTGAGATACCATGCCGCAGTGAAGCATGAATACCCCACTCAGACACATTATACTGACTCCGAGCCGACCAGTCCTTGTTGTACCCATTAATGCCGAGCGCCAGGCAGGGACCAACAAGTACCATATTTTTACATCTTTTGGTATGACGCGGTCGGGGATCGAACCCGCGACCTTCCGCTCTCCGGGCGGACGCTCTAACCACTACACCACGGAGGCGGTCTCCCCCCAACAGGTTGGGTCCGTGTTCAATGACTCTACTAGCACATGCCGTATGTTACTAACGGTAAGCACGTATAGAGGACAGAAGTGTCAAGGTGACATATACTCATGTCAATAATGTTGTCAGCCCCTCCCCACCCGAACCCCCACACACCTCACACTTCATTCCCACACCCTCTCCAATTAAAACATTGAAGGGGGTGACAACCATTATTGGCATGAGTATATAATAAAGTTCAAATGTTGGTTTACGTGTCTGTTGTTTATGTTTGATCGTAATGTGAGAAACGACAAGAAAGACTGCAAGTTGCCAAGTTCATGTGCTGAAATAGAACTTCTCAGTATACCTCAGTTATTTTATCTATTTTTGTGTGTACGCAATAAAGAACAACATGGAGTAAGAAAGCCGTCTCAAGGATAACATAGACCCTGTTTCTACCTTGACTTTGACCTTAAATCCAGACTGCACATGGGCCAATGTAAATTAAATGATTAAGGAAATGTGTCTGATATCACTAAGATGGCGCAGCATAAATTGTTTCTGTACGATGTCCCTTATTATTGATTATGATAATTATGATGATGATGATGATGATGATGATGATGATGACGACGACGATGACGACGATGATGATGATGAGTGAGTATACCATGCTTTAATTTATAATTTAAATTTATACCACGCTTTTAGCAATACTCATGTAGCCATGTGAGGAATAAAACCCGGGTCTTCAGCATAACAAGCAACCGTCACTCATTCGCAGTATACGTAGGACCGAATCGGTAAAACCGCTGAGAAAATGGTTCCAAATGAATGGACAACTTGATGACGGCCAAACCTGACAAACGGTATGCCCTGCCTCTCCTAATCTGTCATACAAACCCTGAAAAAAATATGTCGAAAAAGCCCAAGCAAGTCTGGAACATGTGTCCAGTCTAGATATCCACAGTTTCAGGAAAAGAAGAAAGGGCTCCTTTTCATGATATCATATTATTATTTTTATGAACAATTTTGTTTCTGTAAAATATGTTTATTTCAGTGACAAGATGTAAGGCTACGCCTCCCCGAGCATAATGAGAAACATGAACTTATTGTTTGTCGTTTGGTAACATCATACAGTCATTATGGGGTCGCTACCTAAAGACTGGCAACAGCAGACAGGACTTCACGCTGGCAAGATAAGCATAACCATGTGGTTCACCCGTGATTCGGTCTGAGACAGTTCGCAGCATTCCTGGCTTATGTCCCATCAGTGCCAGGACTGTGCGGAATCTACTACAAAGACATAACTGTCGACAACGATGCCCAGCTGCAGGTCCAGACTTGCTCCAGCACATCCAACTGGAATGGTCAAGACAGCGTCTGAGGTTCTGGTTACGGGACTAGAGGATAATCCTCTCCCGACTTACATCTGATGGAACATGACGCTGACACTTGTTGGAGTGGATTGGCGCTAACCATAACATGCTCTCTCCTTTAAGAGTGAGCGTAGTTTTACGCCGCTTTTAGCAACATTCCAGCAACATCACGACGAGGGACGCCGGAAATGGACTTCACACATTGTACCCATGTAGGGAATCGAACCCGGGTCTTCGGCGTGACGAGCAAACACTTTAACCACTAGGCTACCCCACCGCCCTCTCTCCTTTACCTTACAATGTGTTTGTGAGGCTGGTGTAGATGGACGGATGATTGTGATATGACTCCTCTTGTGGTCGTCCATGTTCATTTTATAAGTGTAAGGTACCCAACCTCTTATCCAAACGTTAATTCAGGCCCTGACGCCACATTAACTAACAGTAGAAACAATGCACGCGCCCACGTTGCACATATGACCACTGCACATCCCAGGACCATTCTGTTGGTCATCGGTGGCAACGTGACAGGTAAACCGTGCCGTGACCTTGTCCGTCCTGGCTTCCTCCAGTTCCTTCAGACCGTTGACATGGCGTCACTTTAAGGAACAATGTCCGCCCTCGTAGTCACAGGCTTCACTGGACAACATAACATTATCAAACTCCCTCGGTCTGATGTCACGCAGGTCTGTCGCCCATCCATGAATGGAATGAAATTAATGTCAAACCAACCGGTGGCATTGGTCCAGGCCTTGTTCCAGATCTGAAACGACATCACAGAGGTTTCCTCAGCCATCTTCTGCAGTCAATGAGGCGTCGTTGTCAAGCTTGTGTCAATGGGCTCTTCGCCACTTTCAGCCAGACATGACGTTAACACACTGTTTGTTATGAGACTAAAACCCCAAAGTGACGCAGGTTTTATTTCCTTTGCTTTCAGTTTCACTGCTTCGGTGACACTTACCAGCACGGGTATTGTGGTCACAAACTGAACAACAGTTTAACCAGGGTTCGAACCCACAGTAACAGGCTTCTGGCGTTCGGAAGGGACGCAACTCTGCACCGCGAAATGCGGCGTCTTGAACGACTGGGATACTCGTCTACAGGGTACATGTACCGGTAGACTAATGCTTAGTCTCTGAATATATATAATTTTGATAGTAACAAACAAGCCCATTTAAATTGAAAAGGAGCCCCAGGGAGACCAGAGATTCAGAGGAAATCTAGACTTGCTTTATTTAGGGCTTTGGCACTGCAGAGTGGCTTGGCAGTAGGGGAAATAATGTGGTTCAGGGACTGTGAGACAGACTAATGTACCGGCACCGCCATGAGTTATTAATGTCCAGGGGCGCTGGGGTAGCCCAGGGGTGAGAGCGTTCAACCGTCACGCCGAAGACCCGGGTTCGATTCCCCATATGGGCACAATGTGTGAAGCCCATTTCTGGTGTCCCCCGCCGTGATATTGCTGGAATATTGCTTCAAGCGGCGTAAAACCACACTCACTCTCACTTACTTACTATTAATGTCCACAGACGCCAATATATTGTTTGATTGCAAAATCATTCTAAAACCATTATACATACTTTTCACCAACAGTCTGTTATGCACAGGGAAAGTTTGTACGGTACCTAATATCCTTCCTATATATTTCTGTTAATATAACACCTGTTAAAAACAGAAGAAACACGCAAGCAATTGGTTCACGCACCGCACTCCTAAACACTTAACCGCCAGGCCTGAAGCCAAATACGTTGACCCACAATCTCTCAGTCAGCTATAACATCGGCCTAAATAAGGTCAAATGCCAGACGACTCAGTTCCTGTGTCTCATAATGTCGCCACTAACAAGGGCATCGTGAGACCCTCGAAAACGACTGGGGGCAGCGGGTAGCCTAGTGGTTAAAGCGCTCGCGCGTCACGCCGAAGACTCGGTTTCGATTCCCCACATAAGTACAATGTGTGAAGCCCATTTCTGGTGTCCCCCGCTGTGATATTGTGAAATATTGCTAAAAGCGGAGTAAAACCATACTCACTACTGTTATTCATGAATGACTATAGATTGCGAACGTTACTTGGGAAGTGACTAAAGACATGGTGATTTTTTTTTCACATGAATGCATATCGACGTATCATACCATGGGTATTTTGTGTTAGGCCCTTTACAATTGACGTGATCATCTAGTTGAAGTATAGGAATGATGTTGCCAACAAACGGCCGAAACCGATTGCAATTTCCGTTCCACATAAGCGCTCTCACCATACACCGTCGTTACTCCACACATTGTACCACACGGTACTTAACACCGACATGCATTCTATTCTTTGCAGCAGATATTTCCATTCATACGAGTGAGTGAATGAGTGAGTGAGTAAGCAAGCATGGTATTTCGCCGCTTTAGCATGTGTGGAAAAGACCACGGAGGATCTGCAGCGTGAAGAACGTTTTAACCACTATAGGCTTCCCCTACTACAAAAACATCCCAATAAAAGCTGCTTTTGTTGTGATGTTTTAGCAATATTCCAGTAATATCACGGATTCAGCGTGCCGAGCGAACGTTTTAACTACTAGGCCCCCACCGCCCCCTCCCTACTACAAAAACATCACAACAAAAGCTTCTTCTGTTCTCATTTTCATTTTGAGACGAGAACACGTGCTCATATCTGCCAGGTTTGGAACTGACCCAACTGTGCCAGCCCAGTTTTAAGACTGATGGCAGTTTATTCCTATAATCATCTCAACCTACCGTATATTGGCACTTTGGGGTAGGAAATCCAAATATAGCGAGGTCTGGAACTGTCCCAACTGGGTTTTAAGAGTAGCGCATGTCTATTCCTGTATGCATCTCAACCTACCGTACAATGGCACTGTGGTGTAGTAAATCCAAGCAAAGCCTCTACGAACTACCGTCAGCTCTCACTTCGCTTTGTGCAGGATCGGTCCTGTGTTTTGTTCACTCAAGAAAGGTCCGGCCTAGTGCAGCATCTGGCATAATGACAATCATCAGCTTGCCTTTCAAATCCCAGCATCACAGTCAAGGGTGCATTCACCGGAAGTTGCATCCCAGATAGTCGTGTGAGAACACCGTATCACTGCACTCGGTGAATGATATGCACTGACTTACTGTGTAGGTATAGATATAAAACTTCTCATTCAATGCTCAATATGTAGGCTGTAATCTACTAAACATTCCCCCGTCGGCACCTGTCGGTGAAAGCGTTGCGAGGGCGAGTCCATTAGCGCACATATAGGTTACGTAGGCAGTGCAGGTCTCACGACCACGTGCACCGCTCGTGCGTGTCACTATACGAGATTCCGAAGCTTCTCCGGAGTGTCAGCCCGTCTGCCCTTACCTATGACATCGTAGGTATATTTAGTATGCATAACCATCCGTACTAGGTTCTAGCAGACTGGTATAATTACCGTGTGCAGAATATCCAGTCGCAATGTAGAACAGCGCTGAAGAAATAACTCTATCTACAATACCTCCACAGGATGAGTGACAAGCACGGCCCTAATGTGTTTCTGTGCCTCACCAGTAAGGTGTTCTTTTGCCATAAGGTAAATGTATGTGAGACTGTTGCGGTAAGCTACCTGTGATGGATACCGGTCAGGTAGGCGAGATTTGCCGTAACAGTCCAGATGTCAATTGTCTGAAACTGGAGCATGGTTTAAGGTCAAGGTCAGACGCAATGTGCTTGAACCAGTTACAGGTTACTAACGTCGGAACCCAGTCGGTGTACACGTGCACATTTGTACCGGTTTAATTCTTTGTGAAGACAAATCTCTGGCACCTAGTGCGGGTTTGTGGAATACGTGACACGTTTTTCGTTGAACATTGAACGGAATGTAATGCTTGTGTGAATGTGTGTGTAACAAAGACGCTTTGTGACACGCATGGTCGATCTGTCTGTATACAAAGATATCAATTTTTCGAACAATAGGGCCTTCTTGACATGTGTGGATATATTACGTAAACGAGGGAGAAAAAGATGTTATGTACTCTGTGGAACAACAGGGTCTTCTACAAAGATATCTGCACGGGGTTAAATAGTGGACTTCCTGGTGTATGCAGATATATCAAATACACGAAGGCAAAATTTGAGTCTACTTGGCGCATACAGATATATCATGTAGGGGCCTACTGGGTGTATACAGAGACATCAAGCACAATGGGGTACGATAGGGGTCTACTGGGTGTATACAGAGATATCTGACACAAGGGAGAACAATAGGGGCCTACAGCATGTATACACAGATATCAGACACAAGGGAGAACAGAGATATCTGACACAATGGGAACAATAGGGGTCTACTGGGTATATACAGAGATATCAGACACAATGGGAACAATAGGGGCCTACTGGGTATATACAGAGATATCAGACACAATGGGAACAATAGGGGCCTACTGGGTATATACAGACATATCAGACACAATGGGTTTCAATAGGGCCCTACTAGGTGTATGCAGAGATATCAGACACAATGGGAACAATAAGGGCGTACTGGGTATATACAGACATATCAGACACAATGGGTTTCAATAGGGCCCTACTAGGTGTATGCAGAGATATCAGACACAATGGGAACAATAGGGGCCTACTGGGTATATACAGACATATCAGACACAATGGGAACAATAGGGGCCTACAGGGTATATACAGAGATATCAGACACAATGGGAACAATAGGGGTCCTACAGGGTATATACAGAGATATCAGACACAATGGGAACAATAGGGGCCTACACGATATATACAGAGATATCAGACACAATGGGAACAATAGGGGCCTACTGGGTATATACAGAGATATCAGACATAATGGGAACAATAGGGGCCTACAGGGTATATACAGAGATATCAGACACAATGGGAACAATAGGGGCCTACTGGGTATATACAGAGATATCAGACACAATGGGAACAATGAGGGCCAACACGGTATATACAGAGATATCAGACACAATGGGAACAATAGGGGCTTACTGGCTATATACAGAGATATCAGACACAATGGGAACAATAGGGGCCTACTGGGTATATACAGAGATATCAGACACAATGGGAACAATAAGGGCCTACACGGTATATACAGAGATATCAGACACAATGGGAACAATAGGGGCGTACTGGGTATATACAGAGATATCAGACACAATGGGAACAATAGGGGACCTACAGGGTATATACAGAGATATCAGACACAATGGGAACAATAAGGGTCTACACGGTATACACAGAGACATCTGAGACACAATGGGAACAATAGGGGCGTACTGGGTATATACAGAGATATCAGACACAATGGGAACAATGAGGGCCAACACGGTATATACAGTGATATCAGACACAATGGGAACAATAGGGGCCTACAAGGTATATACAGATCTATCAGACACAATGGGAACAATAGGGGCCTACTGGGTATATACAGATCTATCAGACACAATGGGAACAATAGGGGGAGCCCTGATATGTACAGATATATCAGACAACCATGGGAACAAAAGGGCCTACTGGGTGCATGCAGAGATATCAGACACAATGGGAACAATAAAAGGAACCTACTGGGTATATACAGAGATATCAGACACAATGGGTTTCAATAAAGGCCTACTAGGTGTATACAGAGATATCAGACACAATGGGAACAATAGGGGCCTACTGGGTATATACAGAGATATCAGACACAATGGAGAACAATAGGGGCCTACTGGGTGTATAAAGAGATATCAGACACAATGGGAACAATAGGGGCCTACAGGGGTATATACAGATATATCAGAAACAATGGAGAACAATAGGGCATACAAGGTATACAATAGACATCAGACACAATGGGAACACAGTGGCCTACAGGGGTATATACAGAGATATACAAATGGGAACATACAGAGAACACACAGGGTATATACAGGACAGACAATAGGGGCCCCTACATACAGAGACATATCAACAACAATGGAAACAATAGGGGCCACTGGGTATATACAGAGATATCAGACACAATGGGAAACAGATATGCAGAGTGTTTACAGAGAGGGACAATAATAGCTGCTGGGTATATACAGAGATATCAGAGACACAATGGGCACAATGGGAACAAGGACACACAAATTATGTAGAGAGATATCAGACACAATGGGAACAATAGGGGCCTACAGGTATATGCAGAGAGATATCAGACACAATGGGAACAAGGGCACAACACTGGGTATATAAGAGATATCAGACACAATGTGGGAACAATAGGGGCCCACACAGATACAGAAGATATCAGACACACAAATGAGGGCACAGGGTGTATACAACACACACAATAGACAGAGACACAGGGTTTCAACATCAGATACACAATGGGAACAGACACAATGGGACACAAGACAGAGATATCACACACAATGGAACAGACATCAGACACAATGGGAACAATAGGGGCCTACAGAGTATATACAGGACACAATGGGAACAATAGGGGCCTACAGGGTATACAGAGATATCAGACACAATAGAACAATAAGGGAGCCTACTGGGTATATACAGACATACACAATGGGAACAATAGAAGACATGAACAGAATGAGACACATAAGAGACAGACACAGGGTACACACAGAGATATCAGACACAATGGAGACAATGAGGGGGCCACAGACACAGAGATGGACAGACACAATGGGAACAATGGGGGCTACACGGGGTACATGCAGGATAACAGACACAATGGGAACAATAGGGACATACAGAGACATCAGACACAATGGGAACAATAGGGACCACATGACACAGAGATACAGGACACAGGCATGGGGAATCAGAAGACATCAGACACAATGGAACCAGACCACACAGGTATGGACACACAGACACACAGCCTACACAGAGACACAGAGACATCAGACACAATGAACAACACACAGACACACAGACACAATGGACACACAGGGACCCCATGCACAGGGTACACACAGACACAGACACAAAGAACAATAGGGACACACAGGATATCAGACACAATGGACATAAAATGGACACAGACACAATGGAAGAGATGGAAGACACAATGGAACATGGAATACACAGACACAATGGGAACAATAATGGGGCACAGGGACAGACATATCACACACAATGGGAACAATAGGACACAGTATATACAGACACACAACAGAGACACACAGAGACAGACACAATGGAACAACACAGAGACAGACACAATGGAACAATAGGGACACAGAACACACAGAGACACAGACACAATGGAACACACACACAGAGACACAGACAATGGGCAATGAGACACTGGGTATATACAGAGATATCAGACACAGACAGGGACACACAATGGACACACAGACAATAGGGGCCACACGGTATGCACAGACACAGACACAATGGGAACAATAGGGAGCCTGCTGGGTATATACAGAGATACAGACACAATGGGAACATATACAGAGGGGACACACTGGGTATATACAGAGATATCAGACACAATGGGAACAATAGGGGCACACAAGGTATATACAGAGACACAGACACAATGGGAACAATGAGACACCGGAAACCCCACACAGTGACATCAGACACAATGAGGAGACACAAAGGGCCTACAAGGTATATATACAGAAGATATCAGACACAATGGGAACAATGGGAACAATAGATTTAATCAGACACAATGGGAACAATAAGGGGCACACAGTACAGGTATATCAGACACCATGGGTTTCAAGGGGTATATGCAGAGATATCAGACACAATGGGAACAATAGGGGCCTACTGGATATGTACAGATATATCAGACACCATGGAAAAAGGGCCTACTAGGTGTATGCAGAGATATCAGACACAATGGGAACAATAGGGGCCCTACTGGGTATATACAGAGATATCAGACACAATGGAAACAATAGGGGCCTGCTGGATGTATAAGCAGATATCAGACACAATGGGAACAATAAGGGGCCTACAGGAGTTGCAATATTTCAGAAACAAGGGAGACATTAATAGGGGCATAAGAGACACAGGGTACACAATGTGAACAATAGGGGCTTACAATGCATATACAGAGATATCAGACACAATGAGAACACAGGG
This sequence comes from Haliotis rubra, assembly GCF_003918875.1. Lineage (NCBI taxonomy): Eukaryota > Metazoa > Mollusca > Gastropoda > Lepetellida > Haliotidae > Haliotis > Haliotis rubra. The sequence goes on along the minus strand of NW_025764985.1, from coordinate 15,156 downwards.
GCCTACTGGTTATAGAGGAGATGTCAGACACAATGGGAACACATGGGCTTACAGGGTATATACAGAAGATATGACACAATGGGAACAATAGGGGCCTACTGGGTGTATACAGAGATATCAAGAACAATGGAAACAATAGGGGCCTACTGGGTGTATACAGAGATATCAGACACAATGGGAATAAATAGGGCCCTACTGGGTACATGCAGATGTTTACAGAGATACCAGACACAAGGGCCAATAATAGCTGGGTATATACAGAGATATCAGGCACAATGGGAACAATAGGGGCCTACTGGGTATACAGAGACATCAGACACAATGGAACAATAGGGGCCTACAGGGTATATACAGAGATATCAGACACAATGGGAACAATAGGGGACCTACAGGGTATATACATAGATATCAGATACAATGGGAACAATAGGGGCTTACTGGGTATATACAGTTAGATAGACAGGGAACACAATGCTGGTTGTAGAGACAATAGGAAATACAGGGGCCCCTATGGTATATACAGAAGATATCAGACACAATGGGAACAACAGTGGGCCTACAGGGTATATACAGAAGATATCAGACACAAATGGGAACAATAGGGACTAGGGTGTATACAGAGATATCAGACACAATGGGAACAATAGGGGCCTACAGGGTATATACAGAGATATCAGACACAATGGGAACAATAGGGGCCTACTGGGTATATACAGACATATCAGACACATACATGGGAACAATAGGGCCCCACTATGGGTGTATGCACAGATAAGCATCAGACACAATGGGGAACAATAGGGGCCTACTGGTATATATACAGAGATATCAGACACAATGGGAACAATAGGGCCCTACTAGGTATATACAGAGATATCAGACACAATGGGAACAATAGGGGCCTACTAAGTATATACAGAGATATCAGACACAATGGGAACAATAGGGCCTACAGGGTATATACAGAGATATCAGACACAATGGGAACAATAGGGGCCTACAGGGTATATACAGAGATATCAGACACAATGGGAACAATAGGGGGCCTAGTGTATAACAGAAAGATATCAGACACAATGGGAACAATAGGGGGCCAGTGGGACATACAGGTATATAGACAGAATGACAATAGGGAACAGGGTATATACAATACATCAGACACAATGGGGTGTGGGGGCCATGTACAGATATATCAGACAGACACATGGGAACAATAGGGGCCTACTGGGTATATCTACAGAGATATCAGACACAATGGGTTCTCAATAGGGGCCCACAAGGATATCATACACAGATATCAGACATATCAGACACAATAGAACAATAGGACCACTGGGTATATACAGAGATATCAGACACAATGGGAACAATAGGGACCCACTGGGTGTGTACAGACACTTCAGACACAATGGTGAACAATAAGCATCACACGGCATATACAGAGATATCAGACACATGGAGGACAATAGCCACACATATACAGAGATATCAGACACAATGGGAACACAGGGAGGCCACACAGATATACAGAGATATCAGACACAATGGGAACAATGAGGCCACACCACAAAGGTATATAGATCTATCAGACACAGACTGGGTATATACAGATCCCCATCAGACACACTGGAATAGCCCCTACTGACATAGAGACACACAGAAGACATAGACACAATGGGTTTCAACACCTAGACAGATCATACAGAGACACACAATGGAGAACAATAGGGGCCATCATGCATACAGAGACATCCAGACACAAAATGCAGAGCAGAGGAGGCCCACAGACACAATGGAAACAATAAGGACCTACTGGTTGTGCACTGCATATCAGACAGAATGGGATCAGGACACACAGGGACACACAATAAGGGGCCTACACATGCACAGAGATGGCTCAGGGCGAACATGAGCTTGACTGTCTATTTACAGACACAATGGGGGAACAATAGGGGCCAGACACAGGAAACATATACACAGAGAGATCAGACACAATGGAACAATAGGGCCCTACTGGGTATACACAGAGACACAGACACAATGGAATAGGGCCCTACTAGGCCCCACACAGAGAGACAAGACACAATGGAACACAGCCCCACAGGGTACATAGATATCAGATACACAATAGGACCACAGAGTATATACAGTAATATCAGACACAATGGGAACACAGGAGACCAACACACAGAGACACACACACACAGACACAGACATACAGACAACACAGACACACAGGGTACACACACAGACAGACATCCAGACACAATGGGAACAATAGGGGCCTACACCAGAGATACAGAGAGAGCACACACAGGAACAATGAGACCACACAGACATATACACAGATCACAGACACACAGGGACAACAGGGGCCTGCACATACACAAGATCATCAGACACAATGGGAACAATAGGGGGCCACACACAGACACCATGGGACCACAGCCCCACATACACAGAGATATCAGACACAATGGGAACAATAGGGACCTACACATACAGAGACACACAGACAGAATAGGTCACTGGCTGTATACAGACACACAGACACAATAGGGCCTACAGGGATACACAGATATCAGACACAATGGGAGACAATAGGACCTACAGGTTATATACAGAGATATCAGACACAATGGGAACACAATGGGCCCACAGAGGCATGTATACAGAAGACATCAGACACAAATGGAGCACAATAGGAGCCTACTGGCATACACACAGAGACACACAGACACAATGGGAACAATAAGGGAGACACACAGAGACAGACACAGACACACAGACAGACACAATGTGAACAATGTGGAGCCCACACAGGTATATACACAGAGGACATCAGGTACAATGGGAACAATACAGGCTTACTGTATATACAGTAATATCAGACACAATGGGAACAATAAGGGGCCCACTGGGTGTACAGAGACATCACACAATGGAAACAAGAGACATATACAGAGATATTAGGACACAGGGAACAATAGGGGCCCTACAGGGTGATATACAGAAGATATCAGGCACACAATGGGAACAATAGGGGCCTACAGGGGGTATATACAGAGATATCAGACACAATGGGAACAATAAGGACTACTGGTTGTATACACAGAGATATCAGGCACAATGGGAACAATAGGGGCCTACTGGTGTATATGCAGAAGATATCAGATACAATGGGAACAACAGGGGCCTACAGGGTATATACAGAAGATATCAGACACAATGGGAACAATAGGGGCCTACTGGGTATATACAGAGATATCAGACACAATGGGAACAATAGGGGCCTACAGGGTATATACAGAAGATATCAGACACAATGGGAACAATAGGGGCCTACTGGGTATATACAGAGATATCAGACACAATGGGAACAATAGGGCCTACAGGGTATATACAGAGATATCAGACACAATGGGAACAATAAGGGCCTACTGGGTATATACAGAGATATCAGACACAATAGTGCAGGAACAATAGACACAGTGGAACACACAGGGCCCTAAACAGAAGATATCAGACACAGTGTGAACAATAGGGGCCTACATGGGTATATACAGAGATAATGGGAGAATAGGGAACAATGTATATGAGAACAGATAGGGGAACCTACTGGGTATATACAGAGATATCAGACACAATGGGAACAATAGGGCCTACAGGGTATATACAGATATATCAGACACAATGGGAACAATAGGGCCCTACTGGTGAACTTGCAGAGATATCCAGGACAACAATGGGGAACAATAGGGTCTACTTGGTATATACAGAGATATCAGACACAATGGGTTTCAATAGGGACCTACTAGGTGTATGTTGAGATACAGACACAATGTGAACAATAGGGGCCTACTGGGTATACAGAGATATCAGACACAATGGGAACAATAGGGGGCCTACTGGGTGTATACATACATATCAGGAAACAAACAGGGAGGGAACAATAGGGACCTACTGGGTGTATACAGAGATATCAGACACAATGGGAACAATAGGGGCCTACTGGGTGTATACAGAGATATCAGACACAATGGGAACAATAGGGGCCTACAGAGGTGTATACAGAATGATACAATAGGGACACAATGGATACAAGATATCATAGGGGAACAATGGGTACTATACAGAGATATCAGACACAATGGGAACAATAGGGGCCCCTACAGGTGTATACAGAGATATCAACACAATGGAAACAATAGGGGCCTACTGGACTGTGTATACAGAGATATCAGACACAATGGGGAACAATAGGGGCCTACTACTTGTATACAGATATATACAGAAACATAGGGCCTACAGTGTATCAGAATATACAGGGGAGGGAACAATAGGGCCTACAGGGTATATACAGAGATATCAGACACAATGGGAACAATAGGGGCCTACTGGGTATATACAGAGATATCAGACACAATGGGAACAATAGAGGGACCTACTGGGGTGTATACAGAGATATCAGACACAATGGGAACAATAGGGGCCTACAGTGTATATGCAGAGATATCCAGACACAATGGGAAACAATAGGAAGATATCAGACACAGATACAGGGTATATACAGAGATATCAGACACAATGGGAATACCATGTATGGGAACAATAGGGGCACAGGGGATATACAGAACAATAGATATCAGACAAGGGAACAATAAGATATACAGACACACAATGGAAACAATGGGAACAATAGGGGACTACAGGGTATATGCAGAAGATATCAGACACAGTGTACAGAACAATAGGGGAACCTACAGAGGTATATACAGAGATATCAGACACAATGGGAAAAACAATAGGGGCCTACTGGGTATATACAGAGATATCAGACACAATGGGAACAATAGGGGCCTACAGGGTATATACAGAGATATATCAGACACAATGGGAACAATAAGGGCCTACTGGGAACTTGCAGAGATATCAGACACAATGGGAACAATAGGGTCTACTTGGTATATACAGAGATATCAGACACAATGGGTTTCAATAGGGACCTACTAGGTGTATGTTGAGATACAGACACAATGTGAACAATAGGGGCCTACTGGGTATATGCAGAGATATCAGACACAATGGGAACAATAGGGGCCTACTGGGTGTATACATATATATCGGAAACAAGGGAGAACAAAAGGGCGTACTGGGTATATACAGAGATATCAGACGCAATGGGAACAATAGGGGCTTACAGGGTGTATACAGAGATACCAGACACAATGGTAACAATAGGTTCCTACTGCGTGTATACAGAGATATCAGAGACAAGGGAGAACAATAGGGTCTACTGGGTGTATACAGAGATATCAGACACAGTGGGAACAATAGGGCCAACTTGGCGTATACAGAGATATCAGACACAATGGGAACAATAGGGGCCTACTAGGTGTATACACATATATTGGAAACAAGGGAGAACAATAGGGTCTACTGGGTGTATACAGAGATATCAGACACAGTGGGAACAATAGGGCCTACTGGGTCCATTCAGAGATATCAGGCACGAAGGGAACAATAGGGCCTACTGGGTGTATACAGAGATATGAAACACAATGAAAAAATAGGGAACTACTTGATGTATACAGAGATATCAGACACAATGGGAACAATAGGGGCCTACTAGGTGTATACAGAGATTTCGGAAACAAGGGAGAATAATAAGGCCTACTGAGTGTATACAGAGATGTCAAGCACAATGGAAACAATAGGGGCCTACAGAGTATATACAGAGATATCAGGCACAATGGGAACAATAGGGACTACTGGGTGTATACAGATATATCAGGCACAATGGGAACAATAGGGGCTTACAGAGTGTATACAGAGATATCAGACACACGGGAGAACAATAAGTCCTATTGGGTGTATACAGAGATATCAGACACAGTCGGAACAATAGGGACTACAGGATGTATACAGAGATATCAGGCACGAAGGGTACAAAAGGCGCCCACTGGTTGTATAATGAGATATCTGACACAATGGGAACTATAAGGACTACTGGTTGTATACAGAGATATCAGGCACAATGGGAACAATAGGGGCCTACTGGTTGTATACAGATATATCAGGCACAATGGGAACAATATGGACTACTGGTTTTATACAGAGATATCAGGCACAATGGGAAGAATTGGGGCCTACTGGGTGTATGCTGAGATATCAGACACAATGGGAATTATAAGAGCCTACTGGGTATATACAGAGATATCAGACACAATGGTAACAATAGGGGCCTTTTTGGTGAATACAGACATATCAGAAACAAGGGAAAACAATAGGGGCCTACAGGGTGTATACAGAGATACCAGACACAATGGGGACAATAGAATCCTACTGCGTGTATACAGATATATCAGACACAAGGGTGGACAATAGGGTCTACTGGGTGTATAGAGAGATATCAGGCACAATGGGAACAATAGGTTCCTCCTGCGTGTATACAGAGATATCAGACACAAGGGAGAACAATAGGGTCCACGTGGTGTATACAGAAATATCAGACACAGTGGGAACAATAGGGCCTACTGGTTGTATACAGAGATATCAGGCACGAAGGGTACAATAGGGGCCCACCTGGTGTATAAAGAGATATCTGACAAAATCGAAAGAATAGGACCCACTGGGTGTATACATAGATATCAGGTACAATGGGAACAATATGTTCCTCCTGCGTGTATACAGAGATATCAGACACAAGGGAGAACAATAGGGTCCACGTGGTGTATACAGAAATATCAGACACAGTGGGAACAATAGGGCCTACTAGCTGTATACAGAGATATCAGGCACGAAGGGTACAATAGGGGCCCACCTGGTGTATAAAGAGATATCTGACAAAATCGAAAGAATATGGGCTTACTGGGTGTATACAGAGATATCTGACAAAATGGGGTCAATAGGAGCACATTGGGTGTATACAGAGATATCAGGCACAATGGGTACAAAAGGCGCCAACTGGTTGTATAAAGTGATATCTGACACAGTCGAAAGAATGGGGGCTTATGGGGTGTATACAGAGATATCAGACACACGGGAGAACATTAAGGCCTACTGGGTGTATACAGAGATATCAGGAACAATGGGAACAATAAGGACTACTGGGTGTATGCAGAGATATCAGGCACAATGGGAACAATAGCCGACTACTGGGTGTACGTAGAGATATCAGACAAAATGGGAACAATAGGGGCCTACTGGGTATATGCAGAGATATCTGAGACAATGGGAACAATAGGGGCCTACTGGATGTATACAGAGATATCAGACAAAATGGGAACAATAGGGACCTACTGGGTATATGCAGAGATATCTGACACAATGAAACAGTAGGGGCCTACTGGGTGTATACAGACATATCAGACACAAGGGAGAACAATAGAGCCTACTTTGTGTATGCAGAGATATCAGGCACAATGGGAACAATAGCTTCCTACTGCGTGTATACAGAGATATCAGACACAAGGGAGAACAATAGGGTCTTCTGGGTGTATACAGAGATATCAGACACAATGGGAACAATAGGCCCTACTAGGTGTATACAGAGATATCAGGCACAAGGGGTACAATAGGGGCCCACTTAGTGTATATAGAGATATCTGAGAAAATCAAAAGAATAGGTTCTTACAGGGTGTATACAGAGATATCTGACAAAATGGGGACAATGGCTGCCCACGTAATGTATACAGAGATATTTGGCACAAGAGCGAACAATAGGAGCCTACGGGGTGTTTACAGAGATATTCGGCACAAGGGCGAACAATAGTAGCTTACTGGGTGTTTACAGAGATATCCGGCACAAGGGCGAACAATAAGTGCCAACTGGGTCTTTACAGAGATATCCGACACAAGGGCGAACAATAGGATCCTACTGGGTGTTTACAGAGATATTAGACACAATGGGAACAATAGGGGCCTACAGGGTATATACAGAAGATATCAGACACAATGGGAACAATAGGGGCCTACTGGGTATATACAGAGATATCAGACACAATGGGAACAATAAGGACTACTGGTTGTATACAGAGATATCAGGCACAATGGGAACAATAGGGGCCTACAGTGTATACAGAAGATATCAGATACAATGGGAACAACAGGGCCTACAGGGCATATACAGAAGATATCAGACACAATGGGAACAATAGGAGCCTACTGGGTATATACAGAGATATCAGACACAATGGGGAACAATAGGGGCTACAGGGCATATACAGAAGATATCAGACACAATGGGGAACAATAGGGGCCTACTGGGTATATATACAGAGATATCAGACACAATGGGAACAATAGGGGCATACAGGGTACATACAGAGATATCAGACACAATGGGAACAATAAGGCCTACTGGCTGTATACAGAAGATATCAGGCACACAGTGTGAACAATAGGGCATACAGGTATATACAGAGATATCAGAGACATGTTTACAGAGATATTCGGCACAAGGGCGAACAATAGTAGCTTACTGCGTGTTTGTTAGAGATATCTTGCACAAGGGCGAACAATATGAGCCAACTGGGTCTTTACAGAGATATCTGACACAAGGGCGAACAATAGGAGCCTAAGGGGTGTTTACAGAGATATTCGACACAAGAGTGAGCAATATGAGCCAACTGGGTGTTTACAGAGATATCTGGCACAAGAGCGAACAATAGGAGCCTTCTTCATGTTTACAGAGATATCAGGCACTCGGGTGAACAATAGGAACCTACTGGGTGTTAACAGATATATCAGGCACAAGAGCGAACAATAGGGCCTTCTTGGTGTATACAGAGATATCCGGCACAAGGGCGAACAATATGAGCCAACTGGGTGTTAACAGATATATCAGGCACAAGAGCGAACAATAGGAGCCTTCTGCATGTTTACAGAGATATCAGGCTCAAGAGCGAACAATAGGAACCTACTGGGTGTTTACTTCTCTCGTATGTAAGAAGTATGTTTGCGATATACTCAACGACACAGCCGGAGAAGAGGACTCACCACTCACACCTGATACTATCGTAGCAGCACATCGCCTGGGCTCAATAGGTATAAGATCACCTAGACCCATGATAGTGAAGTTTATGTACCCAGAAGATAAGTCATGGGCGGTCAGTCTGAGACATAAACTGAAATGTATTGGGTATGGGATCTCTAACGACCTTACAAAGAAACAGAGAGAAACTTTACAGAAACTGAAAGGTGAAAACAAATCCGGTTATTATGAGAACGGCAAGCTTATCATCAAGGACGCTGATGAATCGTCTGCTAGCCAGTCAGACAGACAGTCTGACAGACAGAGCGATACCAACACTCGCCCTCGACTACGAGCCCATAGGTAGGGTGGGCAGAATGATAACAGAGAGGGGCGTGGCCCCGCCCAGGCGGAATCTTGTATTAGTTTCCTTTTTTGGAACATTAATGGACTGTATTCTAAGGTGTGTGATAATGTCTTCTTATCCTTCCTAGCACACCATGACATTGTGGGACTCACTGAGACCTGGCATGATCATACTTCTCTTGAAGATGATTTCCCTGAGTATGTGCGTTATAGTGTTCCAGCAGTGAAACTATCCAATGCAGGAAGACTATCAGGCGGCATTCTAGTGTTAGTCAGAAGGAGTATACAGAAGTTCATTAAGTTACACAAATGTACTGAGAATGCAATTTTTATTGTGTTTGACAAATCTATGCTCTCTACAAATAAGGATACGCTTATGGCGTGTGTGTACATACACCCAGAAAGTTCTCCATGGTATAAAACAAGCCCACTAAGTGCGGTATACGTATTTTACAAGAATCATTACTTGACATAATTCAAGAGCTTGGCAATGTAGATGTACTACTAGGTGGGGATTTGAATGCACTTTAATGAACAATAGGAGCCATCTGGGTGTATACAAAGATATCCGGCACAAGAGCGAACAATAGGAGCCAACTTGGTGTATACAGATATATCCGGCACAAGGGCGAACAATATGAGCCTACTGGGTGTATACAGAGATATCCGGCACAAGGGTGAACAATAGGGGCCAACTAGGTGTATACAGAGATATCCGGCACAAGGGTGAACAATAGGGGCCTTCTGCATGTTTACAGAGATATCTGGCTCAAGAGCAAACAATAGGAGCCAACTGGCTGTATACAGAGATATCCGGCACAAGGGCGAACAATAGGAGCCAACTAAGTGTATACAGAGATATCCGGCACAAGGGTGAACAATAGGGGCCTTCTGCATGTTTACAGAGATATCTGGCTCAAGAGCAAACAATAGGAGCCAACTGGCTGTATACAGAGATATCCGGCACAAGGGTGAACAATAGGGGCCTTCTGCATGTTTACAGAGATATCTGGCTCAAGAGCGAACAATAGGAGCCAACTGGGTGTATACAGAGATATCTGGCACAAGAGCGAACAATAGGAGCCAACTGGGTGTATACAGAGATATCTGGCACAAGAGCGAACAATAGGAGCCAACTGGGTGTATACAGAGATATCCGACACAAGAGCGAACAATAGGAGCCAACTGGGTGTATACAAAGATATCAGGTACAAGAGCTAACAATAGGAACCTACTGGGTGTTTACAGAGATATCTGGCACAACGGCGAACAATAGGAACCTACTGGGTGTTTACAGAGATATCTGGCAAAAGGCGAACAATAGGAGCCTTCTGCATGTTTACAGAGATATCCGGCACAACGGCGAACAATAGGGGGCCTTCTGCATGATTACAAAAGGCCGGGTGGGACAACTTAGGAATGGCCAGCAAGTCCTAACTTGACGCATAGAAGGAAGCGAAGCTTCAAAGACATAATTTATTTCATTGGAAAGATCTCGAGAAGATGTACCCAAAAGTTCATGTGCCAGTGCGCTCCACGTGTTCATAAGCTCACAAATTGGCTCTGAAAATGCATTTCTGCAGAAATTTCCGGCAGAATTTATTTTTTCCGCAGAAATTTCTGGCAGAATTTATTTTACCACAGAATTTTTCTGGCAGAAATATTTTTTCCCGCAGAAATTTCTGGTAGAATTTTATTTCACTACCAGAATTATCTTAATTGAAAAATATTAGACACCATTTTAGGATACTCAATATGGACTTTCTTTAAATGATGTTATTTTCTCCTGTAAACAACTTCAAGTGGGAGGGGATAATGGTTCCCAGAAGTAGATCGCCGCACAAATCTTACAAGGCATTTTTTAACATCTTATCAAGACGAAATGAAAATAAAAATAATATGGTGATTTCTTTATACATCCTTTATTCACGTTCTGTATTACATGAGTTTCACTGGACAAAGTTACAGTCATTTCATCTCTGACATGAGCCCTGTTGTCTTTGAGTGCCAAATGTTTCAGAGATAGATCCTCTAGGAGAAATGTGTGTACAATATATATATAAATAAATGTCAGGGTTGAGATTGCGATCTGATCGGATATTCTACCTTCGCAGTCTTTACCAGTATCCTACTAGTAGAGATTGAAATCGGATCCTACCTGTCAGATCCGATTCTACCAGTACAATTTCCAATTCAACTGGTAGAAACTCTGATTGTTCTGTAGGCAAACAACACTTTATTTGCTGAACAATAATATTCATTTGTTATGCATGTTATTTAAAATATGAAAAATGTAAAGAAATTCAAATAATTCCATATCAGTGTATCTCACTTTAATACAAATTGCATTAATTGATAATGTCCTAATCATGACCATTTTGTTGATACAAACTATGGTTCAACATTCACATATGAAAAAATCATATGTAGGATCAGAATGGAGCTTCCACTGGTAGAGATCGTAATTGCAAAGGTTATTCTATATAATAAGTTTCTACCAGTACAGACTCCGCTTGCAATCTCTACCCAGGCATATATATCATCTCTCTATATATACATTGTATATATACTGTATAGTTTAGTTGAATGAATTCATGTATTCAAGTCATTGAAGGCTTAATATTAGCATATATTCTGAACAACATAGAAAAACACACTCAGTCTTTATTTATAAATATAAATGCATTCAATATGTTTGGACACATACTAGATACATAAAAACAATATTTGATCATTTATATATTCCTAGAAATGTCACCAACAACACGCTTAACATGACCAGCGTACCGAGGCTGAGATGCCTAAGCGACAATGTATCACTGTTCAAAGTGACAATACCCGAGAAAATCTAATTGTTTTCACACCTGATAATTTGTTGTTTATGGGGCTGTCCTATAACCGGCCACCGTCAGTTCAGTTGTCCCTGGTGGCCACAGCAATTAACGATTGCGTAATCAGAGAGCAGCCACTCAGGGAAAACACCAAAACAATGTCGGGCGGTGCCGCATGGACAATACACGTCTTTTGGGTTCTATCAGTACGTTTTGTCTGTTCAGTTAAACACCAGATGATGATATTTTGTTGATTGTAGGAAGACATTAACAGAGAACTTTGTAATGAAACATACATTGGGCCCGCACATTTAAGTTTCATATCTTTAAAGTTATAACTTTATAAATATTCTCTTTCATGTAATCAAAATACTTTTTTTCTAAACGATGCATAGTTTGATAGTTTATCCATGTATATTGTGGTATTACACAGATATGATATAAAGCAGCATGCGCAAATATATTTAAGTCATATGACTGCACCCCCAAGTACTTACAAAGTCGTATCGGAAATATTTATTGTCCTGCAGCAACAACAGATGTGCATTGTCTGCCGAACTCAAATAACAATATAAATCCGCATACCATGCAGATTTTATGTGGTACAGGAAAAGGTAGGCAACGGCTCAGTGTCTAGTGTTGTCACAAAAAATTTCACATGACTGAAATAACTAAGATACGAAAAAAAAGAATTATATGCATGAATGGGAGGATGGGTGATTTACGATAAGGGTTACTATAATTCATTGCAACTGACAAATCTCAATTAGAGAGGGGGTAATCATAATTATCAAAAGGAGCAGGTGCCCACTCTTTGCACAGATCAGACTTTACAGGGATTAAGTAAAGCAACATGTAGGCATGCATCAAAGGGATTAACAGCAAGAACTATATAACATGTCATGTATTCAACAACAACTATAGAATAGTGGTAATAAAGCAGTGATAACAGGAGGAAGTCAAATGTCCAAGAGGTAGAAAATATACATGGCTGGAATGCTCTGCTAAGTTGTTGCTATCAGTTCATTGTATGCAGATGGGATGAGATATCCTTCATCTTTGTTAATGGAGGGTTTTGTGTCCGTGGATTTGAACTGCTTAATCCATGTTGATGTATATATAAGTCTGCTACAGCTCCTCAGTCTCACTTGACAACGGTATAAGAATCTATACTGAAACGCCGCATCCTATATAATAAAGACGTTGTCATCCATGAAGCGAAAATGTGTTGAAAGAACGATATGAATGTAAGTCACTGACGTGAGGCTCTCAAATCAAATGGTGGTGTGCAAATCATATGCGTTTAATTCGTGATTGGAATATTTTTTTTATTGTATGTTTCCTTTCACACTCGTATTACGGTGGGCAGACAATAAGCCCACTGGGATAAAAGCCCTCGGACAAAACCCCTAGGCTAAATGCCCCCAGGACAAAAGCCCCTTGCAAATTTCAACCCATAGGATAAAACACCCTCGGTGTATATTTTTGAGTTGACAGGTGATAACATGATGTTTTCTAAGCAATTCCTCCCACTGCTGATAGTTGTTACAGGCTCCTCAGTGACGATGTTGTTATTTAAACAATGGAATGAAGTCTGCTAAATGTTGTTTCAGAGAACTGGCTTAAATTGGTCACTTCCTCTTATGTTTGATTTCGTTGGGCAGGTACTCATTGTGGTATGTCAATGAACATGGTGTTTATTAAGATGGTCTATTAAGATGGTCAGCGCTATTATTATTTAAATGAATTGCTGATTTCCTGCTACCTTCTTTAATGTTTGGAATCCAGCGGCCGGCTATTGGTGACGGTGTTCCCAGCACTCGCTTTTGACTGGTATAGGACACAATATTAGACTGGTATGAACTGTAGCACAAGTATCAACTGCACAACTGCATTATGTGCATGTCGATTTACATTTGTGAAGTATGTGCTATTCCCTCGCGTAATGGGTTTCCGTGGTATTAAGAAATTTACGACTATGAATATGATCGCTCATATTGCAAAGTCATATAAACATAATATAGTGTTAGACGACATACCTTTGTATCATTTAATGTCAATAAAACACTTTTGTCATTCTGAAGTTCATTGTTGTCCGTATCGGACGACAGGCGGCCATTAATGCACAACTTGGTGACGTCGTATGTTTCCGTGGTATTTCCTTCAGATCAAATTGCGCACAGCACATGTCACAATCTTACACATTGTCAACAGCCGATCCGAGAGTGTCAATGTAGGTTTACAGTAATATCGAAGTTGTTAAATTGTAATACAGTAAACGATTTTGTAGAATTAACACAATAGTCACATTTCTTCAGCATAAATAGACATAAAGTTGCATTAGGTTTAATAGTAGATGACTGTACGTACGCAAATTGATGAAAGTCTGAACATATTTTGCTCAGAGCTGTGCCGATCAACTGATGAACGTAAACAATCGATAGGTGGCGCGATTTGGCGAGTGGCTCGTGAGAAATTATGTCATTAGAAATACCACGGAAACGTAAGTACCACGGAATCATATGACGGCATGGTTACATATGCTATTTAATGTTATATTATATTGTATTGATGTGGGAATGAAAAAAAGATTTGTTGGTATTCTATTACATCTCTTCATTGAGGACCTTTGAGGGCTTTTTTTTGTCATGGAGGCATTTAGCCTAGGGGTGTTTTGTCTGAGGGTGTTATGTCTTTGTGGGCCTATTGTCCTACCACCCGTATTACAACACAAATCATAAAATAGATAAGATCTATATTATGATCTCGGTAGCAACAGCATGGAGAGTGTTGTTCAGTGACAAAACAATGTGAAAATACATCGAGGACACTTACGCAATGGATTGATATTATATCTAAACGATATCAAATACAGAACATCATATAACATATAGTGTAGTAGTTATGTACTAAGCATGTGTTGTTTCAAGAGGTTGCTGCTTAAAAACTAAATCCATGTCTGCATCTATTAGCCATTGTCAGACA